>NC_092119.1:8695061-8877561 GCF_045679555.1 Salvelinus alpinus
ATCATGTATAGACTAGTGCTTATGAAGAAATTTATGAATGCAACGCTATTCTACATTTAGAAACTGGATTGTGTTTATAACACATTCATGCCTGGTTAAATAAAGGTAAAACAAAATATATATATATAAAACATTGTCAATGTCATTTTCTTGACCTTGTTGCTTACAGCCGATTTGATCGTACAGTTCAAACGAAGGGGTTCAAACGAATCACATCTAGTTTAACCTGGGCCTGTAACCAAAAGGTTGATGGGTCAAATCCCAGAGCCGACAAGGTAAAAAATCTGTAGTTCTCCCCCTGAACAAGGTAGTTAACCCATTGTTTTCCAGTAGGCCTTCATTGTAAATAAGAGTTTGTTCTTAACTGACTTGCCTAGTTAAATAAAAAAAAATAGAGATTGAGTGTTTGTTTTAGAAAGAGAATTCAAGGAATTGTCATGATCGTCCCTACTTTGCTAAGTAAAGTTGTATGGTTAAAAAAAATATTTTGAGCTGTTGGCTATGGTTTATCTGACAAATTGGCTGGGATACCTATTTGAATAATAATCCATACAACCAAAACAAATCAAACTTTATTTATTAAAAGTAACAAAATAACAATAATGAGGCTATATACAGGGGGTACCGGTACCGAGTCAGTGTGCTGGGGTACAGGTTATTTGAGGTAATTTGTACATGTAGGTAGGGGTGAAGTGACTATGCATAGATAATAAACAGCGAGTAGCAGCAGTGTACAAAACAAATGGAGGGGAGGGGTCAATGTAATTAGTCCGGTGGCCATTTGATTAATTGTTCATCAGTTTTATGGCTTGGGGGGGTAGAAGCTGTTAAGGAGTGTCGGGGTAAGTTCCTTGTTCCTCGTCAATCATTGACTTATTGGGGAAATCAGCAATCAGACAATATCTTCTGTAAGTAAATCAATCAAACCTTTATTAATGCTATTGCAGGCAGAAGTTGGCAACGGAAACACAGCACGCATGTTTCAGAGTCAGTTCTGCAAAATAAAAAAGATCAAAGTGATGTAACTGCCTACGTCAACACCTTCTACTCATGAGACCAAGCCCACGCATATACAGTTATACAAACTTGCAGGAGAGAACAATAGTTCCAGTTTTTTCTAAGGGCTCAGCAGTAATTATCCATTCACGAGTGGCTTAGAGTGGTGTGTCTGACTTGTCTCTTGTCTATTAAATCCCCAGGGGGGGTCTGTGTCTATGTATCTCTTTTAGCCTTGAGGCGCTTTCTCACAGACACACAGTTTTGACTGCAATGTCTCACACATCTGCTCAGAACATTTCTTATAAGAGGCAGAGACTAGAAAAGAACTGTGGAACAATATTAAACCTTATAATGCATATAATGCTAATCTGTGGTCCAGGACCCTATAAATGTAGTGGGGGAGGGGTCTTATAACCCCTCCCCTTCTATTAATACAACATAAGCATAATCAATTATTATAATACATCACTCATTTGGTGCAGCTCCTATCATGACTCCAAGGTGACACCCATCAGGAGCCTTTTGGTTCTAGACTTGGCGCTCCGGGACCGCTTGCAGTGCGGTAGCAGAGAGAACAGTCTATGAATTGGGTGACTGGAGTCTCTGACAATTTTATGGGCTTTCCTCTGACACCGCCTATTTTATAGGTCCTGGATGGCAGGAAGCTTGGCCCCAGTGATGTACTGGGCCATTCGCACTACCCTCTGTAGAGCCTTATGGTCAGATGCCGAGCAGGCGGTGATGCAACCGGTCAGGATGCTCTCGATGGTGCAGATGTTGAACTTTTTGAGGATCAGGAGACCCATGCCAAATCTTTTCAGTCTCCTGAGGGGGGAAAGGTTTTGTCGTAACCCTTTCACAGCTGACTTGGTGTGTTTGGACCATGATAGTTTGTTGGTGATGTAGACACCAAGGAACTTGAAACTCTCGACCCGCTCAACTACAGCACCGTCAATGTTAATGGGGGCCTGTTCGGCCCACCTTTTCCTGTAGTCTACGATCAGCTCCTTTGTCTAGCTCACGTTGAGGGAGAAGTTGTTGTCCTGGCACCACACTGCCAGTTCTCTGACCTCCTCCCTATAGGCTGTCTCATCGTTGTCGGAAGACCATGAAACCAGCAGGGCATAGCTGGACCTTTTGTCCCATTTGGGCTTTGGGCATTTGGGCATTTGGGCCACATTAATAACTCTATCTACATGTACATATTACCTCAGCTAACCGGCTGTACCGGTACCCCCCTGTATATAGTCTCCCTATTGTTATTTTACTGCTGCTCTTTAATAACTTGTTACTTTTATTTATGATTCTTCTCCGTATTTAAAAAAAAAAACTGCATTGTTGGTTAGGGGCTCGTAAGTAAGCATTTCACTGTAAGTCTGATTTGATTTTGTTGATGTGAGCCATGACCAGCCTTTCAAAGCACTTCATGGCTACAGACGTGAGTGCTACGCGCTTAATTATTTAGGTAGGTTACCTTCGCTTCCTTGGGCACAGGGACGATGGTGGTCTACTTGAAACCATTAGGTATTACAGACTTGGTCAGGGAGAGTTTGAAAATGTCATTGAAGACACTTGCCAGTTGGTTCATGCATGCTTGAGTACACATCCTGGTAATCTGTCTGGCCCCGCGGCTTTGTGAATGTTGACCTGCTTAAAGGTCTTGCTCACAACGGCTACCGAGAGCGTTATCACACAGTCATCCAGAACAGCTGGTGCTCTTGTGCATGCTTCAGTGTTGCTTGCCTCAAAGCGAGCATAAAAGGCTTTCAAGCCCTGCCACATCCGACGAGCGTCAGAGTAGTAGGATTCATTCTTAATCCAGTATTGACACTTTGCTTGTTTGCTGGTTCATCTGAGTGCATAGCAGGATTTCTTATAAGCATCCGAATTAGTGTCCCGCTCCTTGAAAGCAGCAGCTCTAGCCTTTAGCTCGATGCGGATGTTGCCTGTAATCCATGGATTCTGGTTGGGATATTACGTACGGTCACTGTGGGGACGACGTCATCGATGCACTTATTGATGAAGCCAATGACTGAGGTGGTATACTCCTCAATGCCATTGGCTGAATCCCAGAACATTTTCCAGTCTGTGCTAGCAAAACAGTCCTGTAGCGTAGCATCCACATCATTTGACCACTTCCTTATTGAGCGAGTCACTGGTGCTTCCTGCATTAGTTTTTGATTGTAAGTAAGGAGGATAGAATTATGGTCAGATTTGCCAAATGAAGGGTGTTTTTTTCCTCTGGTTACACATGTGACATGCTGGTAGAAATGAGGCAAAACGAATTTAAGTTTGCCTGCATTAAAGTCCCCGGCCACTAGGAGCGCCGCTGCAGGATGAGCATTTTCTTGTTTGCTTATGGCCTTATAGAGTTGGCTGAGTGCGGTCTGAGTGCCAGCATCGGTCTGTGGTGGTAAATAGACGGCTACGAAGAATATAGATGAGAACTCTCTTGGTAGATAGTGTGGTCTACAGCTTATCATAAGGTACTCTCAGGCGAGCAATACCTAAAGACTTCTTTAATATTAGACATTGCGCACCAGCTGTTATTGGCAAATAGACACACACCCCCACCCCTTGTCTTACCAGACGTAGCTAACCCTAGCAGCAACATTATGTACAAAATAAGTTTAAAATAAAGTTACAAACAACGCAAAAAAACTAACAAAATAGCACAGTTGGTTAGGAGCATATAAAACATATGCCATCCTCTTCGGCGCCATCTCAGCTACTCCTGTTTATGTCAGGGCATGTAACCTAGGCTATGTCTGGAAAACTCGAGGAATGAGGCAACTTCGATTTAAAAAGAGAATACAACTTTTTATAATGACTTTTCCTGACAATTACGCTGGCATACACTACGCTGTCTATGTGAATTAATGCTTACTGCCGTCGCACGTGGTCGACGGAGTCACAAGTGTTATTTCTGTTTTAAGATTCAGCTTTCTCGCTTACCTGCCCTAATTGGGATCAGTTCCCTCCTCTATGGTGACCACGGTCACCTTCTCTGCCTCCTCCATCACCACAGACCCCTAGTCAGCTGACTCCTCTATGGTGACCACGGTCACCTTCTCTGCCTCCTCCATCACCACGGGGCCCTAGTCAGCTGACTCCTCTATGTTGACCACGGTCACCTTCTCTGCCTCCATCACCACAGGCCCCTAGTCAGCTGACTCCTCTATGGTGACCACGGTCACCTTCTCTGCCTCCTCCATCACCACAGACCCCTAGTCAGCTGACTCCTCTATGGTGACCACGGTCACCTTCTCTGCCTCCTCCATCACCACAGACCCCTAGTCAGCTGACTCCTCTATGGTGACCACGGTCACCTTCTCTGCCTCCTCCATCACCACGGGGCCCTAGTCAGCTGACTCCTCTATGTTGACCACGGTCACCTTCTCTGCCTCCATCACCACAGGCCCCTAGTCAGCTGACTCCTCTATGGTGACCACGGTCACCTTCTCTGCCTCCTCCATCACCACAGACCCCTAGTCAGCTGACTCCTCTATGGTGACCACGGTCACCTTCTCTGCCTCCATCACCACAGACCCCTAGTCAGCTGACTCCTCTATGTTGACCACGGTCACCTTCTCTGCCTCCATCACCACAGGCCCCTAGTCAGCTGACTCCTCTATGGTGACCACGGTCACCTTCTCTGCCTCCTCCATCACCACAGACCCCTAGTCAGCTGACTCCTCTATGGTGACCACGGTCACCTTCTCTGCCTCCATCACCACAGACCCCTAGTCAGCTGACTCCTCTATGGTGACCACGGTCACCTTCTCTGCCTCCATCACCACAGACCCCTAGTCAGCTGACTCCTCTATGGTGACCACGGTCACCTTCTCTGCCTCCTCCATCACCACGGGGCCCTAGTCAGCTGACTCCTCTATGTTGACCACGGTCACCTTCTCTGCCTCCTCCATCACCACAGGCCCCTAGTCAGCTGACTCCTCTATGGTGACCACGGTCACCTTCTCTGCCTCCTCCATCACCAAGGTGTTTTATCTGATCTTAAATGGTTAGATCTGGAACCTTCTTTTTTTTACAGGGTTCCCCTACAGGCACAAATGGTGCCCCAAAGCATTTTTTTTGTGTGAGTGTACTGTGAATAAAATGTCAATATACTGTCAACAATGTTACACTGAGCAACTACTAAGGCCCAAATGATTTTCTTTCTCTGATAATTGTAATGGTAGTGCAGACAGGACATACCAGTCAATAAATAAACTATCACAGATCTAATTAAAATGTTAAATACAATTGTGTATTCTATTATTATATGTTATATGCAGAGTCAATTATGCAGAGTAATTGTTTTATCTCTTAAGTTTGGTGAGGAATACAACATAATGAAGTTGATTAATTATATGGTCAGTTCTGAGTGAGTGTAAAACGGCAAGCGATGCACACTCCCGCACACAGGTGGCGTACCTCTACGTTTGTGTAGTTTGACAAGCCCAGTCTGTCGAAAAAGAAGATGTGAAAATTGCCATCGCGTTTGTTTTTATCTTTTTTGTAGGAGATATTAAGCCATAAGTAATACTGTATTCGATAAACAATGGACACATAACTTAATCCAGTACACAAAAAGCATTTATGATTCCGTTTTAGCGAAGCAAGGCCTCAGGTAAGAACGCCCGTTCGAGGAGTCTTGCAGGGCAAATGGCCAGGCAAGGCCTGGTCAAGTAACGTTAACGTTAAATTTGAATAAAAGTGAATTTTAATAAAAGCAGTGTCCCTTCTAGACTAAACCGCAAGGACTGGGTAATGTTACACAACAATTTGCTAAAGTTTATCAATTGAAAAACAAATGCCATCACATACTTTATCAAAATAGGTAAATATGTAGCTAACTAACGTTAGCTAACTAGCAATAAATTGTGGCGAAACCCCAAATAACATATTGCTAGCTAACAATATCTAGCTAGCAATAACTTGAAGCGAAAACCCTAACTCCAAATAACGTTAGCTAACTACGGTTATCTTGCAATTTGAGACTTTATTTTGTAGCTTATCCAGCTGAGACCCGGTACAGGTAACTAAATTAGCGTAGCAACACTGATTAAATCACTGTCTACATCAGAAAACAAGGGCTATGTGTGCTAACTAGATAGCAAGTCACTAAATTACATAACAGCCCTGCATGTTATACAGGTTTTTGTTTTACAGGTTGATTATCTATCTGGTCTTTACTTAAGGAGAGTGAAGATAACTAGCCTGCCGTTCTCCATCCAAACTGAGCCCAAGCCTATATTGACTGGGGTCCTGATTGTGACAAAGGACTTCCCTGGGCACCGCAGGAGAAATGGCTTCGGTGAAAGACAGTAGTCAAACACTCCGGCTGAATATCATCACGAAAGATAAAGAAGAGGAAGTGAAGATTTGGGAATGTGATGATTACCCAGGTAAGAGAGCAGGTTTTATCAACAGCGTTTACAACCAAGGTAAGGGAGCAGGGATGTATTCATTAGTTGCAGAATGTAGCAAAACCTTGGGTCTATTGCAAAACGTTTACAACAGAAACCGTTTACAATGTAAATAAGAGTTTTTATTGGATAAATTCAGGTAGGTCCCTTCCTGTTTCGTTCCTTTTGCTTCTGTTTGGTTCCTTGTATATGTCCATAAGGTATTGTAATGTATATAGAATACTGTATTCTCAACATGGCTCATTCAAATTTTTCTACCACTGTACATTGCATTGTGATACTGTTATACACACCGCATATTCATTTTTACCTTTACATTTTAGTATATTTAACAGATGCTCTTATCTGCCTTGCTCAAGGGCACATCGACAGATCCCCCCCCTCCATCTAGTTGGCTCGGGGATCCGACTCTACGACCTTTCGGTTACTGGCCAAACAGTTTGCTACCGTGTGCACTTAAGATTACATCCCAGGTTTTATCAACAGCGGTTACACTGGTCCTCGAAGGCCACAGTGCCAGCTGGTTTATATACTTGCCTTTTTAGTGAGACTGATTTATTAGAATATTATTTTTAAGATGCCAATTGTATTTTTTACTTAAGATACCTGGGGCTGTTGTTGATCGAGCCAGGCAGATATCAAGTACACAGTTAGGTTATTTAGTTGCACGCCAACCACTTTGTTACATGGTTTTGGTATTTATTTAATTTCCTCAAGTGAATGCAACATGTTAGTTTTAGACGCAATGCACTTGTCACATTTTGACACGTTTTTCTATTCTCATTTACACAGGAGAGAGTCCAGACATGGCATCAGTAGAGCTGGCAGGCAGCAGTCAAACACTGGGGCTGAATGTCACCATTAATGATGAACAGAAGGAAGACATTGGGGAATCTGCTGATCATGGTAAGAGCAGATTTGATGTACTATTTTTAGGCACGTCAGATGATCCAGGAACACATTAGTTGATTTAACGGTTCTAAGTCCCACTCCAGCTATCTTTGAACTTTTCCAGTTAAAAAAGTAAAGCACAAGCATTTCGCTACACCCGCAATAACATCTGCTGAACATGTGTATGTGAACACTAACATTTGATTTGAAGTATATTCCAAGTATAAATTCAGTAAAGTACACACGCACATAAGGGTGAAATAATATGTTTAGACACAATTATGAAATTAAGGTTTGGCAATTGAAGGAGATGCATGTGGAAACAATGGAGGAGCAATTGAGGACAAAAGAGCACCCCACCACAACCACACGTTTACCATGTCAGAGGACACCTAGAGGTTGACACGGGAGTGAAAATTCTTTCCTGTCCTCCCTTGTCCGGGCAAATGTTTTTCTTCCTGTACTGTCCTGAACCTGCAACAGTTCTGTAACACCGGAACATTCCTGTCCCTTCCTGATAAAAATCACTCCCATCTCGTGCTCTTTTTTTCGCCCGCAGAAATATGTAGGCCTTAAGCGTTGGTTTACCAAGTATTATTTAAAACATGAGCTGGCGCACACCCAGAATAATTATTTTGTGTGGAGTTCCTGACTAATGGCGAGTAAAACTATACAAGTAGTTTATTAAATTACCTAAATGTTTTTATAGTTTATGGTTTACCAAGTATTGAACATTTCATTAATGCAATATGCGACAGTTATGTGGTTGTTTTACCTAAGTCTCTCTGGATAAGAGCGTATTCTAAATGACCTAAATGTAGATGTATTAAGGCTGGAGGTGAGGACAGAGACCCTAGCAGGATGGTCTGCTCATCACTGAGCACATTAAACTGTAGCCTACAGCTGAGCACAGCATCGGCATAAAACTGCGGCCTACGGCTCAGCACAGCACCGGCCTACATTTGAGCACATATGAACATTTACAACACATTAACATGTACAACATTTAAAAACCTGAGGGCCAGTACTGCATAAGGCAATCTATTTTTATCTCACTCTTCACCTCTGATGGCATTGGTTTAGTTAAATGTGCAAACAATTTGGTTTGAAGGTAAAGTTGTTAGAAGTATGAGCAGCTATGTGTCGCTGCCTCAGGCAGTGTGTCGCTCTCTCCGGTTGTTAGCCTATTTGATTAAACCGCAGCATTTTTTACAAGCCGTTTACTTGGTTCCTTCATTGTCAAAGCAACTCCAGCAAATTTAGGTAAAACATTTTTTTTCTTTCTTGGCTCTAATGTTAATGTTAGTGATGGGTCCTAGATGAGCAACAGTGAGCTGACGGAAGGGGAAGTGTGGAAATGATTTACATTTTTGTGTACGTTTTTATTAAGTAAACTATGTTAGGCCTACCCTACACATTTGTTGTTTATATGAAATGCTCCTCACATGCCATATTTCCACCTAAAAAGCAAACGCAACTTTACACTATTCCTGTACTGCCCGTTCCTGTGGACTGTTGATCCTGTCCCGTCCTGTCCCGAACTAGACTCTAGAATTTCACTCCCATACCTGCCAGAATCTCACAAATCCCGCTGAATTCCTGTTCCTGTGTTAAGCTCTATACCCTTGACCAACCATTGAGATGTGCCTTTTGTTAAGTACATCAGGTGATACAGACACACCTACAGTATGTAACTCCTTTTCAGTAATGCTTTTTCAGGCACATTTCTTTCTTTTTAATTTGATCCAATGATTATGAATGTGTGCTGCACCTGCTCACCTGTTTTTATGTTGTCATTCACCCAGGAGAGACCTCTAACTCCTCTGACCAAGTCGAGACATTTCCTGCATCAGGGAAGAAACATCAGGAAGGGAGCAAAGCTAAGGGGTCTCGCCACTGCCCACACTGTGAGGAGAGCTTCCCATTCCCATCATATCTTGAAAGACACCTTCGAAAACATTCTGGAGAGAAGCCTTATTCCTGCTCTGTCTGTGGGAGGAGTTTCTCTCAACTGAGTGGTTTGAACGTGCACCAGCGAACACACACTGGAGAGAAGCCTCACCGCTGTCCTCACTGTGAGGAGAGTTTCCCATTCCCATCATATCTTGAAAGACACCTACGAAAACATTCTGGGGAGAAGCCTTATTCCTGCTCTGTCTGTGGGATGAGTTTCTCTCAACTGAGTGGTTTGAACGTGCACCAGCGAACACACACTGGAGAGAAGCCTCACCACTGTCCTCACTGTGAGAAGAGTTTCCCATTCCCATCATATCTTGAAAGACACCTGCGAAAACATTCTGGAGAGAAGCCTTACTGCTGCTCTGACTGTGGGAAATGCTTCACAACATCAAGTCATCTAACCTCTCATCGTAGAGTTCACACAGGGGAGAAGCCTTACTCCTGCTCTGACTGCGGGAAGAGTTTCCCATTCCCATCATATCTTGAACGACACCTGCGGAAACATGCTAACCATTGTGTTATATGAAGGTCATGTGGTGGCAACCAGCACTGAACAATACATTTTTGGCCAGCAGTCAACCCAGCCGGCCAGCAGTCAACCCAGCCGGCCAGCAGTCAACCCAGCCGGCCAGCAGTCAACCCTGCCGGCCAGCAGTCAACCCAGCCGGCCAGCAGTCAACCCTGCCGGCCAGCAGTCAACCCAGCCGGCCAGCAGTCAACCCAGCCGGCCAGCAGTCATCCCAGCCGGCCAGCAGCCAACCCAAGCCGGCCAGCAGCCATCCCAGCCGGCCAGCAGCCATCCCAGCCGGCCAGCAGTCATCCCAGCCGGCCAGCAGTCATCCCAGCCGGCCAGCAGTCATCCCAGCCGGCCAGCAGTCATCCCAGCCGGCCAGCAGTCATCCCAGCCGGCCAGCAATCATCCCCGCCGGCCAGCAGTCATCCCAGCCGGCCAGCAGTCATCCCAGCCGGCCAGCAATCATCCCCGCCGGCCAGCAGTCATCCCAGCCGGCCAGCAGTCATCCCCGCCGGCCAGCAGTCAACCCAGCCGGCCAGCAGTCAACCCAGCCGGCCAGCAGTCATCCCAGCCGGCCAGCAGTCAACCCAGCCGGCCAGCAGTCAACCCAGCCGGCCAGCAGCCATCCCAGCCGGCCAGCAGCCATCCCAGCCGGCCAGCAATCATCCCCGCCGGCCAGCAGTCATCCCAGCCGGCCAGCAGTCAACCCAGCCGGCCAGCAGCCATCCCAGCCGGCCAGCAATCATCCCCGCCGGCCAGCAGTCAACCCAGCCGGCCAGCAGTCAACCCAGCCGGCCAGCAGTCAACCCAGCCGGCCAGCAGTCAACCCTGCCGGCCAGCAGTCAACCCTGCCGGCCAGCAGTCAACCCAGCCGGCCAGCAGTCAACCCAGCCGGCCAGCAGTCAACCCAGCCGGCCAGCAGTCATCCCAGCCGGCCAGCAGCCAACCCAAGCCGGCCAGCAGCCATCCCAGCCGGCCAGCAGCCATCCCAGCCGGCCAGCAGTCATCCCAGCCGGCCAGCAGTCATCCCAGCCGGCCAGCAGTCAACCCAGCCGGCCAGCAGTCAACCCAGCCGGCCAGCAGTCAACCCAGCCGGCCAGCAATCATCCCCGCCGGCCAGCAGTCATCCCCGCCGGCCAGCAGTCATCCCCGCCGGCCAGCAGTCATCCCAGCCGGCCAGCAGTCATCCCCGCCGGCCAGCAGTCATCCCCGCCGGCCAGCAGTCATCCCAGCCGGCCAGCAGTCAACCCAGCCGGCCAGCAGTCATCCCAGCCGGCCAGCAGTCATCCCAGCCGGCCAGCAGCCATCCCAGCCGGCCAGCAGCCATCCCAGCCGGCCAGCAGCCAACCCAGCCGGCCAGCAGTCATCCCAGCCGGCCAGCAGTCATCCCAGCCGGCCAGCAGTCATCCCAGCCGGCCAGCAATCATCCCCGCCGGCCAACAGTCATCCCCGCCGGCCAGCAGTCATCCCCGCCGGCCAGCAGTCATCCCAGCCGGCCAGCAGTCATCCCAGCCGGCCAGCAGTCATCCCAGCCGGCCAGCAGTCAACCCAGCCGGCCAAACCATACACTGTTTCTTGTTCACTGGAATCGTCATTAAGTAGAAGAGGAATCGGTTAGATTATCCTTTCCTCCAAAACGTATCAATCCCATATCATCTGTTTTGTATGTGTCAAGTCTATTGAGGGGGGCACAGGTTACAGTTTGTATGTGCCAAGTCTATTGAGGGGGGCACAGGTTACAGTTTGTATGTGCCAAGTCTATTGAGGGGGGCACAGGTTACAGTTTGTATGTGCCAAGTCTATTGAGGTGGACACAGGTTACAGTTTGTATGTGCCAAGTCTATTGAGGGGGGCACTGGTTACAGTTTGTATGTGCCAAGTCTATTGAGGGGGGCACAGGTTACAGTTTGTATGTGCCAAGTCTATTGAGGGGGGCACAGGTTACAGTTTGTATGTGCCAAGTCTATTGAGGGGGGCACAGGTTACAGTTTGTATGTGCCAAGTCTATTGAGGTGGACACAGGTTACAGTTTGTATGTGCCAAGTCTATTGAGGTGGACACAGGTTACAGTTTGTATGTGCCAAGTCTATTGAGGGGGGCACAGGTTACAGTTTGTATGTGCCAAGTCTATTGAGGTGGACACAGGTTACAGTTTGAATGTGCCAAGTCTATTGAGGGGGGCACTGGTTACAGTTTAGGCTTAAAGCCTGTTTTGTATGTGTCAAGTCTATTGAGGTGGGCACAGGTTACAGTTTGTATGTGCCAAGTCTATTGAGGGGGGCACAGGTTACAGTTTGTATGTGTCAAGTCTATTGAGGTGGGCACAGGTTACAGTTTAGGCTTAAAGCCTGTTTTGTATGTGTCAAGTCTATTAAGGGATGCACAAGTTACAGTTTAGGCTTAAAGCCTGTTTTGTATGTGTCAAGTATATTGAAGGGGGCACAGGTTACAGTTTGTATGTGCCAAGTCTATTGAGCGATGCACAGTTTACAGTTTAGGCTTAAAGCCTGTTTTGTATGTGTCAAGTATATTGAAGGGGGCACAGGTTACAGTTTAGGCTTAAAGCCTGTTTTGTATGTGTCAAGTCTATTGAGGGGGGCACAGGTTACAGTTTAGGCTTAAAGCCTGTTTTGTATGTGTCAAGTCTATTGAGGGGGGCACAGGTTACAGTTTAGGCTTAAAGCCTGTTTTGTATGTGTCAAGTCTATTAAGGGATGCACAAGTTACAGTTTAGGCTTAAAGCCTGTTTTGTATGTGTCAAGTATATTGAAGGGGGCACAGGTTACAGTTTGTATGTGCCAAGTCTATTGAGCGATGCACAGTTTACAGTTTAGGCTTAAAGCCTGTTTTGTATGTGTCAAGTATATTGAAGGGGGCACAGGTTACAGTTTAGGCTTAAAGCCTGTTTTGTATGTGTCAAGTCTATTGAGGGGGGCACAGGTTACAGTTTAGGCTTAAAGCCTGTTTTGTATGTGTCAAGTCTATTGAGGGGGGCACAGGTTACAGTTTAGGCTTAAAGCCTGTTTTGTATGTGTCAAGTCTATTGAGGGGGGCACAGGTTACAGTTTAGGCTTAAAGCCTGTTTTGTATGTGTCAAGTCTATTGAGGGGGGCACAGGTTACAGTTTAGGCTTAAAGCCTGTTTTGTATGTGTCAAGTCTATTGAGGGGGGCACAGGTTACAGTTTAGGCTTAAAGCCTGTTTTGTATGTGTCAAGTCTATTGAGGGGGGCACAGGTTACAGTTTAGGCTTAAAGCCTGTTTTGTATGTGTCAAGTCTATTGAGGGGGGCACAGGTTACAGTTTAGGCTTAAAGCCTGTTTTGTATGTGTCAAGTCTATTGAGGGGGGCACAGGTTACAGTTTAGGCTTAAAGCCTGTTTTGTATGTGTCAAGTCTATTGAGGGGGGCACAGGTTACAGTTTAGGCTTAAAGCCTGTTTTGTATGTGTCAAGTCTATTGAGGGGGGCACAGGTTACAGTTTAGGCTTAAAGCCTGTTTTGTATGTGTCAAGTCTATTGAGGGGGGCACAGGTTACAGTTTAGGCTTAAAGCCTGTTTTGTATGTGTCAAGTCTATTGAGGGGGGCACAGGTTACAGTTTAGGCTTAAAGCCTGTTTTGTATGTGTCAAGTCTATTGAGGGGGGCACAGGTTACAGTTTAGGCTTAAAGCCTGTTTTGTATGTGTCAAGTCTATTGAGGGGGGCACAGGTTACAGTTTAGGCTTAAAGCCTGTTTTGTATGTGTCAAGTCTATTGAGGGGGGCACAGGTTACAGTTTAGGCTTAAAGCCTGTTTTGTATGTGTCAAGTCTATTAAGGGATGCACAGGTTACAGTTTAGGCTTAAAGCCTGTTTTGTATGTGTCAAGTCTATTGAGGGGGGCACAGGTTACAGTTTAGGCTTAAAGCCTGTTTTGTATGTGTCAAGTCTATTAAGGGATGCACAGGTTACAGTTTAGGCTTAAAGCCTGTTTTGTATGTGTCAAGTCTATTGAGGGGGGCACAGGTTACAGTTTAGGCTTAAAGCCTGTTTTGTATGTGTCAAGTCTATTGAGGGGGGCACAGGTTACAGTTTAGGCTTAAAGCCTGTTTTGTATGTGTCAAGTCTATTGAGGGGGGCACAGGTTACAGTTTAGGCTTAAAGCCTGTTTTGTATGTGTCAAGTCTATTAAGGGATGCACAGGTTACAGTTTAGGCTTAAAGCCTGTTTTGTATGTGTCAAGTCTATTGAGGGGGGCACAGGTTACAGTTTAGGCTTAAAGCCTGTTTTGTATGTGTCAAGTCTATTGAGGGGGGCACAGGTTACAGTTTAGGCTTAAAGCCTGTTTTGTATGTGTCAAGTCTATTGAGGGGGGCACAGGTTACAGTTTAGGCTTAAAGCCTGTTTTGTATGTGTCAAGTCTATTGAGGGGGGCACAGGTTACAGTTTAGGCTTAAAGCCTGTTTTGTATGACATATTATAAGTGGTGTCCAGTACAACCTATGACAAAGCTTATAATTAATTTTATTGATAGTTTGGCTTCTTTGACGAGTGAAATTATATTCTCCCAGACATTCTCCCAGTCAATAGCCTCATCATCATCAGACATATACTTTACCCTTGATTTAACCATTTGGAAGATATTTTTTTGCTTTAGTAATTGAAGATGAAAATAAATAGCAGACACCAAACCTCTGGACAAGTTCCCAAATTTGTACCTAATGGGACACCATAGGCACAAAGTGCAGACTGTAGACTAAGGTAAAAGAGACAAAGATCCTGGAAACTAGGGAGACCCTCTTGAGTTAAATACATCTCCTCGATTTTTGATCCCTTTTGCAGTCCAGGCTTTTGGCTCAAATGGTTTATTACCTGAAAGTAATAGCCTTGTTATGCCGTGGAGGGGTATAGAGATGCCACTTCCAGTTACCACCTACATCATCTCTCATGGACAGATCTATGTAAACGTATCTATGGTACCATAGAATCTGTCTGGAAGGAACGGGACGTGTGTGATAACGAACGGCAGTAGGTCAGGTGTTTTGGAGTTTTCGTCACTTGTTATTTGGACAAATCACGATGTCGCATATGTTAGCGTCTTCCGAATTTCGAAAGGCGAGGGGACATTCGATTCGTCACTAGTAAAGAGAGAGGGTGAAGCTCCTCATTTTCTAGAATCTCTTAATCCATTTCTCTTAACACATATGGACCTAGAATTGTAATCGTGCAGCTGACCAATTACGCAAAACTTTAGTTCTGGATTAACGAATTTGACCATTTACACACTTCTAAACATTCCTCAAATTCTTTACTGCATTAGAGATAATAGAACAGTAATACACTATAACATGCATTCCACATTATACTAGAAAAATAACACATCTTTCTATCTAATAAAAGGGGAAACTAGTTCCTTTTCAATAATTACCAAGAGACTGGTGTAGACTGAAGAACCATGATATAAGTGATCGACCATAAAGACGTCCACATGCATCCCAGCCTTAACAGGTCCTTGTAGTACCACAAACCGGACCTTTGCCATTCCATAAAGGTATTTATGTACATGTTTATTGTGTACGTTTACATTCCTGCTGACTGTCCGTCACGAAAGAGGATTTTAAGATTTTGGGGGAATACGATGATTAACCAGGTAAGCGAGCAGGTTTTATTACCAGCGATATGCGATCTGATCACTGATAATAAAGGCTTTACCCCGAATTAAGATCTCGTTCCTGCTGGATAAATCTCAACAGAAGATCTTAAAAAGGGTTGTTTCCTTCTGAAGTAATTTCCCCCTATGAGGGGAACAATCCAGCCACATGGTGGTGGTTGGGAAAAGAGTTAGGTTTGGCAAAAGTGCCATTTAAAAAAAAAATATGGACGTCTAGTTGACATAAACTATTCCATCTAGGCATGGTGGAATAAGCGTCCGTGTTGTTATACGGGCTCCGGAGGGGCTCAGCGGTCCAAGGCAATGCATCTCAGTGCTAGAGGCGTCACTACAGGCACCCTGTTTCGAATCCAGGCTGTATCACAACCGGCCATGAATGGGAGTACCATAGAGCGGCGCACAATTGACCCAGCGTCATCCAGGTTTGGTCGGTGTAGGCAGTCATTTTAAATAATAATTTGTTTTTAACTGACTTGCCTATTTAAATAAAGAATAAATTAAAAAAAGTAATGCTTGGATGCCACCTGCTGGTAAGGTGCTGAACTGTTAGGTTATAGACCGGATGACGTTGTTCAGCAGGCGGTATATAGAAGTTGTTACACACTGGCCAAGGCACTGTTGGAAAACTAAAACTAAAGTAAAACAATAAAACTATATGAAACACGTGCTGTCCGGGATTTAAAAAGGTCTTTATTACAGACAAATATTATTTGGTTTTACCTCAGTATATTGCTATTCGATTAGCTGACTCCCTCGACTCCTTGGCTCTTCTTTGGTAGCTAACTCAGCTGTCAAATCGGTAAGTCTCCGCTCTCTCTTTACTTTATATCTGCTGGCTTTTATGTTGTGTTCTGTGGGTTTGTGCCTGTGCTAGTCTAGTTGATGTTTATCTCTGGCTTAGTACTTCACTACATGACCAAAAGTATGTGGACACCTGCTAGTTGAATATCTTAATATGTAGTTGGTCCCCCCTCCCCCCTTGCTGCTATAACAGCCTCCACTCTTCTTGGAAGGCTTTCTACTAGATGTTGGAACATTGCTGTGGGGACTTGCTTCTCTTCAGCCATGAGCATTAGTGAGGTTGGACACTGATGTTGGGCGATTAAGCCTGGCTTGCAGTCGGCGTTCCAATTCATCCCAAAGGTGTTTGATGGGATTGAGGTCAGGGCTATGTGCAGGCCAGTCAAGTTTTTCCACACCAATCTCGACAAACTATTTCTCATCTGCGGGATCGTCTGAGACCAGTCACCGGACAGCTGATGAAACCGAGGAGTATTTTTGTCTTTAATAAAGACTTTTTGTGTAGAAACTCATTTTGATTGGCTGGGCTTGGCTCCGTAGTGTGTGTGGTCTGTTCCAGCCACGCCCCTTCCCAGTCATGAAATTCATAGGTTAGGGCCTAATCAATTTATTTCAATTGACTGATTTCCTTATATGAACTGTAAAATCATTGAAATTATTGCATGTCGCATTTTACAAAAAAAAACAAACGAAGAGCAGATAAGGTACTAAACAATTAGCAGGAAAGATTTTCCACTTTCCTTTTAAGCCAGAGGCAAGCCTGCCGGAGCAGAAGTCAGTGCTGCCTGGAAAGGAGTAGCCGAGCAGGATCATGCGTCCCCCGCGTGTGGGGAATCTAATTGGTTGTTTACATCACACCTCGTGGATTGGTGGATTGTAGCTCGACATTCTGCATGGCTAGTGGCTGACTTTAGCCAACTCAAGCTAGCGAACGCAAAGTAGATTCTCCATATGTGACCCGTTTCAGGATACTAGGCGTATATCGCGGGTCACTAATTCACAGGAGAGCCGTTTGAATGTATCCTTTTTTTAAATGAAAATGCCTGTTTTTGGGGCAGAAATCCGTGACATGCGAACTTTCATGTGCCTTAATAACAAACTTGTATGCCATCTGTAAATACATATAAAATTGTTAAAATACGAGCCTAGTTGGTTTAGCTACAGTTAGATACAGCAACCTTCCTGCTAGCCATGATTGGCTGAGATAATGAGTGGGCTGGACAGGCCGAGAGGTGAGTTTGGATTGGTCTGCCATATAGCACGCTTCTGTCTATTTGAGCCGGTCAGTATTGCTCTCCACTTTCTGGAGGACCGAGTTTTGAAATCAGTGGAATTCAAGTGTGATTGCTAAGGAGAAAACACCTGTCTCCGGATTACATCTTCAAACTAAGGGCAACCATGGCATACGTGACAGGAGACAATCGATGATGCATACGGGTAAGATAGTCTTGCTAGCTACATTTTCAGATATTACATGTTTGTAATTGACAGTCTTTTAATTTCAAGTTGCGCTAGCTAGCTAGCTAACGTTACGTGTATGATCTTATTATTCGTATCTCAGAGCCATTTGCTTGGCTGGTTATAGCCTAATGTTAGCTATCTAACATTGAACCTGGTTGGTTAGCTACCTGCAAATTCATGCAAGGTAGTAACGTCATGAGTTGCGATTATGGTTTATTGTCTTAGCAAAAGACTCCACTATGCAATTAACCATTTCGGGTGCATTCGTAAATTCAGTCTGGCCATCTACTCTCATCTGAGTGTGCCACAGCGCAGAATAACTGATGAATTTACGGAGGCTCGACACCCGTTGAATATGGCCAGTGTCAGTAAACGTCGGCAAAAAAAACGTAATAAAATTGTTGCCAGCAGCAAAGTTACAGTCACCAATGCTCTGGATAACATGAAAACAGCCTAACCAGCTCTGCTAGAGCGAGTAAAATGGTCAGAGTTTGGGTGGGGGCTGCATCTTAAGAAGGTGTGAACGATGCTGAATATATGTAGCCAAAGAACAGCACTCCAGTAGGTACCAAAACAATCAAAGGCCATTTTTTAAATCAACTTTCACAGCAGAATTACTTTCCCATTGTTCCTCAAATGCAGTTTATGATATACCATTTTGTATCTCTGGGTCTCTGCTTTTATCCAATGTAAAAAACACAATTTCAAATGTTGCTACACAAGACTGAATCTAGGCGGTCGGTCACATATGACGTTGATAAATAGTGCATTGTGGGTAGTTGAGCAGATATCTGGAAATAAGTTAATGATTATGTAAAACCCCAAAACATAACTATGTTTGCAGGTAACCAGATCATGATTACAACTAAGTTACTAAGTCTTTGACCATATTGTGTTGTTACTTTGAGTAAAAACTCCTGCTTCCTACCCTTTAAGCAAAATGGTAAGAATGGTTTATCATATAGAGAACCAGTCAAAAGTTTGGACACGCCTACTCATTCCAAGTTTTATCTTATCTTTTTGACCGTCATCTTGAACTTCTTCCATTTTCGAATAATTGCGCCAACAGTTGTTGCCTTCTCACCAAGCTGCTTGCCTATTGTCCCGTAGCCCATCCCAGCCTTGTGCAGGTCTACAATTTTATCCCTGATGTCCTTACACAGCTCTCTGGTCTTGGCCATTGTGGAGAGGTTGGAGTCTGTTTGATTGAGCGTGTGGACAGGTGTCTTTTATACAGGTAACGAGTTCAAACAGGTGCAGTTAATACAGGTAATGAGTGGAGAACAGGAGGGCTTCTTAACTTCTTGGAACTATAGGGGGTGCTGTTCCGCATTAGCATATTTGGGTCTCCAAATTAAACTGCCTCGTGCTAAATTCTTGATCGTACAATATGCATATTATTGTTATTATTGGATAGAAAACACCTTCTAGTTTCTATAGAAGTTGGAATTTTGTCTCTGAGTGGTACAGAACAATATCTACAGCACTTTTCATGACAGGGGTCAGATTTCAGAAATTTTTACCCCTGATCTGGAGTCTGTTTTTAAGGCGACAGTGAATGCTATGAAAAACCGACACTGCCTACGTCTTCCTCTGGGTGTCTGTACGTCATCACGTTTTGAATGGAATCGATTGCACAATCACAGCCATTATAAAAGAACAAAATGTATAGGGACCTCCCTTTCTCGTCGCGCGCCTGAAGCGTGAAGGACATCGGACTTGCCTCATTCCAAATCGTTGTCTAACCAGCAATATTTCTCCGGTCATGTTTTCAGTCGTTATAGTTGTTAAAAACATCATAATGTAGTTAATTTGAACCGTTTTATAGCAATTTATATCCGTTTAGTGCGATTTTGAGGAATTTCTTTGTTGTGCACTCTGAAACTTTGGACACGTTTTGTGGTCCCGTTCGATCGTTAGTGGATATTTCGAAGGACAGAGGACATCTATCGACCAAAAGAAGATTACAACATAGAAAGGATACATTGCCCAAGAATCTGATGGAATAACAGCTCAAAGTAAGCAATATTTAATATGATAAATCGTTGTTCTGTCGAAATATTTTAAACGCATATTTCGCCATTTTGTTTGTTATCGTGTCACTTGGCGAACCCTGTATTGAAAAGTAAGGATAATTTTAAAAATGTAAGTCAGCGGTTGCATTAAGAACTAATTTGTCTTTCGATTCCTGTCAACCCTGTATTTTTTAGTCAAGTATATGATTAGCTTTCAATTAAACTAGATCACTCTGATAGATGACGTCAGACATATTGAGGCTTGATTTCCTAGTATTTTTATTGTGTAACCACGGTTTTGTATGGCTAAATATGCACCTTTTCGAACAAACTGTATATGTATGTTGTAAAATGATGTTACAGGAGTGTCATCGGAAGAATTCTGAGAAGGTTAGTGAAAAAATTAATATATTTTGGCGGTGATTACGTTATAGCGCTCTTTGGCTGGAATCGATGCTCTGGTAACGTTTTCACATGTGGTATGCTAACTTATCGATTTATTGTGTTTTCGCTGTAAAACGCTTAGAAAATCTGAAATATTGTCTGGAATCACAAGATCTGGGTCTTTCCATTGCTATGCTTTGTCTATTCTTATGAAATGTTTTATTAAGAGTAAATTGGTCATACACGTTGCTCTCTATAGTAATTCTAGTCGTCTTGTGATGGTAGGTGCAATTGTAAACTGTGATTTCTACCTGAAATATGCACTTTTTTCTAACAAAACCTATCCTATACCATAAATATGTTATCAGACTGTCATCTGATGAGGTTTTTTATAGGTTATTGGCTATCAATATCTTAGTTTAGCCGAATTGGGGATAGCTACTGGTGGAGAGAAAAAATGGTGGACAAAGAAATTGTGTATTTTGCTAACGTGTTTAGCTAATAGATTTACATATTTTGTCTTCCCTGTAAAACATTTTAAAAATCTGAAATGGTGGCTTTATTCACAAGATCTGTATCTTTCATCTGGTGTCTTGGACTTGTGATTTAATGATATTTAGATGCTACTATCTACTTGTGAAGCTATGCTAGCTATGCTAATCAGTGTGTGGGGGGATGAGGGGGGATCCCGGACCCGGGGTAGAGGCTCGTGAAAGGTTAAAGAAAAACTAACAGGTCTGTGAGAGCCGGAATTCTTACTGGTTGGTAGGTGATCAAATACTTATGTCATGCAATAAAATGCAAAGGAATTACTTAAAAATCATACAATGTGATTTTCTGGATTTTTGTTTTAGATTCCGTATCTCACAGTTGAAGTGTACCTATGATAAAAATTACAGACCTCTACATGCTTTGTAAGTAGGAAAACCTGCAAAATCGGCAGTGTATCAAATACTTGTTCTCCCCACTGTATATATATATATATATATATATATATATATATATATATATATATATATATTAGAATGGTCTGTTCAATCCATGGGGGGTTACCAACAAGGTGAGGTGGTTTGACCTAATAGAAGTTATGTATTTTTGCTGTTTAATGACTGTCATGTTTAGACGTCTACGGCAATAATTCCAACTGTGCTCTTGTTTTTATAAGATGTACTTTGTTTGTCCATATGTCATGGAAATGTGTCTTCTGCTTTATTACTACATGTCTTTCTGTTGTCATGCCTGCAAGGAGATGGTCCTGAGTCCTCAGACCCATCAGTGGAGACATTATCTACATCAGGGGAGCAACACCAGGAAGTTGACGAAGCAAAGAGATCTCACCACAGCCCTCAACGTAAGGAGAGATCCACAAAAACGATCACAGCCTAAACACCACCTGCACACACACACACACTGGAGAGATGTCTTCCAACTGTTCAAGTAGCAAAGAAAGTGTTGCTTCTGTGACATTGTCAAAGAGACACAAGAGAGTCCGTCCTAAAGAGAAGGGTCAAAACTGCTCTGAGTGCGGGCAAAGTTTAAGGAAACACATGCTGTTACATTCAGGAGAAAAACCTTTCCACTGCCCAGAGTGTGCTAAAAAGTACCATATATTAGATCAGTTGAAAGAACATAATACATTCTTGAATGTGAGAAGAGATTCTCTGACAATATATGTCTTAACATGCAATTGTGAACTCAGTGCTGACAAGCTTTTCCGCTGCTCACATTGTTAGAAGACATACAAAGAGTGTTCAGTTCTTACTGAACACATGCGAGTACACTAGAGAGAAGCCTCACCACTGCTCTGACTGCGGGCTAACATTTTCAACAGTGCAGGCTTTAAAGAAACACAGGCAGGTGCAATGTCAGGAAATATCACATGGTGTCGTTAGATCTTAACACTTGCAAGTCCATTCTATCAATGCCCCTAACTGTAAAGAAGAGGTACTCACAGAAAGGGCATCTTAATAAAGAACACTTACATTTACATATTGGTGAGAGATCTTACCACTGATCTCACTGTGAGAAGACGTTCAACAGAGCATCAGACCTTACTCAACATCTGTACACACACACACTGGAAAGAAGTCTCAACATTGTCCTATTTGTGAGAAAAGTTTTTCACGTTCCAAAGAATTAAAAGCTCACCAGATAATGGCACATCAGGGAGAAAGACCTTATATTTGTTTTGACTGTGGAGAGAGCGCTTTGGTCTAAAATCTGACCTTACAGCCCACAAGTGAACACACAATAGGGAAAGGCGTCCCCAGTGCCCCCTCTGTGAGAAGAGTAGCGCAGCGCTGCATCTCAGTGCTAGAGGTGAAACTACAGACCCTGGTTTGATTCTAGGCTGTATCACAACCGGCCGTGATTGGGAGTCCCATAGGGCTGCGCACAAATGGCCCAGCGTTGTCCTGGTCTTGCGGTGTAGGCCGTCATTGTAAATAAGAATTTGTTCTTAACTGACTTGTTAAGTTAAATAAAGGTTAAATCATAAAAATAAAAAATACATTTACTCTAGTGGGCATAAAAATTACTCTGAGGATTTAAGCATACAGTGCCTTGCAAAAGTATTCAACCCCCTTGGTGTTTTTCCTATTTTGTTGCATTACAACCTGTAACTTGAATAGATTTTTATTTGGATTTCATGTAATGGACATACACAAAATAGTCCTAATTGGTGAAGTGAAAAAAAAAAAAAAAAACTTGTTTAAAAAAATAAATAATAATAATTAAACGGGAAAGTGGTGCGTGCATATGTGTTTTTATGTCACCTTTATTTAACTAGGTAGGCTAGTTGAGAACAAGTTCTCATTTACAACTGCGACCTGGTCAAGATAAAGCATAGCAGTGCGACAAAAACAACAACACAGAGTTGCACATGGAATAAACAAGCGTTCGGTCAATAACACAATAGAAAGAAAAAAAAGAAAGTCTATATACAGTGTGTGCAAATGGTGTGAGGAGGTAAATAGGCCATAGTAGCGAAGTAATTACAATTTAGCAGATTAACACTGGACTGATAGATGAGAAGATGGTGATGTGCAAGTAGAAATACTGGTGTGCAAAAGAGCAGAAAAATTTAAAAAAAAGTTAATGAAAACACTATGGGGATGAGGTAGGTAGATTGGATGGGCTATCTACAGATGGGCTATGTACAGCTGCAGCGATCGGTTAGCTGCTCAGACAGCTGATGTTTAAAGTTAGTGAGGGAAATATAAGTCTCCAGCTTCAGCAATTTTTGCAATTTGTTCCAGTCATTGGCAGCAGGGAACTGGAAGGAAAGGCGGCCAAAGGAGGTGTTTGCTTTGGGGATGACCAGTGAGATATACCTGCTGGAGCGCGTGCTACGGGTGGGTGTTGTTATCATGACCAGTGAGCTGAGATAAGGCGGAGCTTTACCTAGCATAGACTTATAGATGACCTGGAGCCAGTGGGTCTGGCGACGAATATGTAGCGAGGGCCTGTAGAGCATACAGGTCGCAGTGGTGGGTGGTATAAGGGGCTTTGGTGACAAAACGGATGGCACTGTGATAGACTGCATCCAGGTTGCTGAATAGAGTATTGGAAGCTATTTTGTAAATGACATCGCCGAAGTCGAGGATCGGTAGGATAGTGTTGATATCACAAGTTTACTGGAGAACTGAGACGAAGTAGAGACTCTGGACAGGGTGGATAAGGTTTAATTAAAAGCAATTTATTCAGAGGTAAAGATATCTGAAATAGCGTGCACGGACCCTTTCATCAAGCTCAAATGGAACTCTCCGAAAGAAGCCCAGATAACAGAGTGCATAGACATTTTATACAAAGATAGAAAGTAGGTTGAGTCTGGAAGTTCTTGTCCTCTGGTTGGTCCTGATGAGTTGGGCGAGGTCCCCTTCAGGCTAGTATCACTGTCTCATTGGCTCTGAGTAGATTTCTTTGTCTTCAGAAATGTTCAGCTAAAACAGGAGATTAGGTGTGTGCGTAGATGTTCCTATTTTGACATTTCTGTGTGTCTCTGTAAAATGTTCAGACTGAAGAGGAGATTTTGTGTGTGCGTAGATGTTCCTGTCTTATCAGTGTTTATGAAAGGTTTGCGTCAGCCCTCTGTCCTTGGGTATGTGTGTGTCTCAGTATCTCGTGATATGCAGTACCAGGCACCCTTTTCTTATCAGTCTTTATGAAAGGCCTGTGTCAGCCATCTGTCTCTGGGTGTGTGTGGGTCTCAGTATCTGCTTATGAGTTTGTGAGAAACCCTGTTTGGAAAGAAGTTAGTTATAACAATGTAATAGCAAATATGCTTGTGTTGTAATAAATGATATTTATTACAATAGTCAGTTTGCGAAATAGGAAGCCGATTCTAGATTTTATTTTGGATTGGAGATGTTTAATATGAGTCTGAAAGGAGAGTTTACAGTCTAGCCAGACACCTAGGTATTTGTAGTTGTCAGTTTTTCGAGTTGTTATATACTTTCCCAGAAGGTATCAGAATCGCCCTTCGGGAACAATATATCTACGAACTCAAGCGCTGCTAAAATAATTATCAATTCAATTATAGGAATTATTTTGCAAAAGTTATCAGCGCTTTTCAGTTTTTCGAGTTGTTATATATTTTCCCAGAAGGTATCAGAATCGCCCTTCGGGAACAATATATCTACGAACTCAAGCGCTGCTAAAATAATTATCAATTCAATTATAGGAATTATTTTGCAAAAGTTATCAGCGCTTTTCAGTTTTTCGAGTTGTTATATATTTTCCCAGAAGGTATCAGAATCGCCCTTCGGGAACAATATATCTACGAACTCAAGCGCTGCTAAAATAATTATCAATTCAATTATAGGAATTATTTTGCAAAAGTTATCAGCGCTTTTCAGTTTTTCGAGTTGTTATATATTTTCCCAGAAGGTATCAGAATCGCCCTTCGGGAACAATATATCTACGAACTCAAGCGCTGCTAAAATAATTATCAATTCAATTTTAGGAATTATGGAAATACCAACATCACAATAGAGGAAAAATACAAGTCAGTTTTCAGCTCGGCGGCTGCACCACGGGCCAAAAGAAAACTCAGCTGTCCTCCCAAAAGTTATCAACTAGTGAGTCTCGTGAAAAGGCCAATCTTACACAACATTTCAAATTAACATTTCCACATTTGTATTTTATTACATAACAACATTAATACATTGATCGCAGGTTAAGTTCTTCACAGTGCATCTAGTTAAGTGCCAAGTCAACCATTTGCCCGACTATCTGAACTTGTATTTTTGTTTTATTTTGTTGATTCCCCCTAGGTAACTTCCAAGTGTTTTAACCAATCAAATGTTGTTAAGTCTGGGGAACCTTTTCTAGACTTGGATTCTCACGGAATTCTCACTCAACCCGACTGTCTGAATCTTTTTATCAAGTCAGTTACAATTATAACACAATTCATTGGATTCTCACGGCTTCTACCCGACTATATGAATCTGAGTCTCACGGCTTCTACCCGACTATGTGACTCTCTATATCTCAGATATCTTTACATGTTTACTTTTACATTTACAATAGACATTTATCATAAATTTGACAGTAACCCATACTCAACCTCAGTACTTCTGATCTTTAATTTGGATTTTCCTAATATACAATATGCAGATTTTTGATTTAACAGGTTTCTGCTTACCTTTGTTTTGTAGGCCTTATAGATCAGTTTTCCTGAGGTGAGCTGGATTCCCGGCTGCTCCTTCGGACAGGTCACCCTTCCTTTCTGATCCGTCTCTCACTTGTCTCTTTTCTCTATCAACTTTTTATGGACCGAATTCAGAGAAGAAAACCATTCCTCTGCTACCAATTTGTTGATATCACAAGTTTACTGGAGAACTGAGACGAAGTAGAGACTCTGGACAGGGTGGATAAGGTTTAATTAAAAGCAATTTATTCAGAGGTAAAGATATCTGAAATAGCGTGCACGGACCCTTTCATCAAGCTCAAATGGAACTCTCCGAAAGAAGCCCAGATAACAGAGTGCATAGACATTTTATACAAAGATAGAAAGTAGGTTGAGTCTGGAAGTTCTTGTCCTCTGGTTGGTCCTGATGAGTTGGGCGAGGTCCCCTTCAGGCTAGTATCACTGTCTCATTGGCTCTGAGTAGATTTCTTTGTCTTCAGAAATGTTCAGCTAAAACAGGAGATTAGGTGTGTGCGTAGATGTTCCTATTTTGACATTTCTGTGTGTCTCTGTAAAATGTTCAGACTGAAGAGGAGATTTTGTGTGTGCGTAGATGTTCCTGTCTTATCAGTGTTTATGAAAGGTTTGCGTCAGCCCTCTGTCCTTGGGTATGTGTGTGTCTCAGTATCTCGTGATATGCAGTACCAGGCACCCTTTTCTTATCAGTCTTTATGAAAGGCCTGTGTCAGCCATCTGTCTCTGGGTGTGTGTGGGTCTCAGTATCTGCTTATGAGTTTGTGAGAAACCCTGTTTGGAAAGAAGTTAGTTATAACAATGTAATAGCAAATATGCTTGTGTTGTAATAAATGATATTTATTACAATAGTCAGTTTGCGAAATAGGAAGCCGATTCTAGATTTTATTTTGGATTGGAGATGTTTAATATGAGTCTGAAAGGAGAGTTTACAGTCTAGCCAGACACCTAGGTATTTGTAGTTGTCAGTTTTTCGAGTTGTTATATACTTTCCCAGAAGGTATCAGAATCGCCCTTCGGGAACAATATATCTACGAACTCAAGCGCTGCTAAAATAATTATCAATTCAATTATAGGAATTATTTTGCAAAAGTTATCAGCGCTTTTCAGTTTTTCGAGTTGTTATATATTTTCCCAGAAGGTATCAGAATCGCCCTTCGGGAACAATATATCTACGAACTCAAGCGCTGCTAAAATAATTATCAATTCAATTATAGGAATTATTTTGCAAAAGTTATCAGCGCTTTTCAGTTTTTCGAGTTGTTATATATTTTCCCAGAAGGTATCAGAATCGCCCTTCGGGAACAATATATCTACGAACTCAAGCGCTGCTAAAATAATTATCAATTCAATTATAGGAATTATTTTGCAAAAGTTATCAGCGCTTTTCAGTTTTTCGAGTTGTTATATATTTTCCCAGAAGGTATCAGAATCGCCCTTCGGGAACAATATATCTACGAACTCAAGCGCTGCTAAAATAATTATCAATTCAATTTTAGGAATTATGGAAATACCAACATCACAATAGAGGAAAAATACAAGTCAGTTTTCAGCTCGGCGGCTGCACCACGGGCCAAAAGAAAACTCAGCTGTCCTCCCAAAAGTTATCAACTAGTGAGTCTCGTGAAAAGGCCAATCTTACACAACATTTCAAATTAACATTTCCACATTTGTATTTTATTACATAACAACATTAATACATTGATCGCAGGTTAAGTTCTTCACAGTGCATCTAGTTAAGTGCCAAGTCAACCATTTGCCCGACTATCTGAACTTGTATTTTTGTTTTATTTTGTTGATTCCCCCTAGGTAACTTCCAAGTGTTTTAACCAATCAAATGTTGTTAAGTCTGGGGAACCTTTTCTAGACTTGGATTCTCACGGAATTCTCACTCAACCCGACTGTCTGAATCTTTTTATCAAGTCAGTTACAATTATAACACAATTCATTGGATTCTCACGGCTTCTACCCGACTATATGAATCTGAGTCTCACGGCTTCTACCCGACTATGTGACTCTCTATATCTCAGATATCTTTACATGTTTACTTTTACATTTACAATAGACATTTATCATAAATTTGACAGTAACCCATACTCAACCTCAGTACTTCTGATCTTTAATTTGGATTTTCCTAATATACAATATGCAGATTTTTGATTTAACAGGTTTCTGCTTACCTTTGTTTTGTAGGCCTTATAGATCAGTTTTCCTGAGGTGAGCTGGATTCCCGGCTGCTCCTTCGGACAGGTCACCCTTCCTTTCTGATCCGTCTCTCACTTGTCTCTTTTCTCTATCAACTTTTTATGGACCGAATTCAGAGAAGAAAACCATTCCTCTGCTACCAATTTGTTGATATCACAAGTTTACTGGAGAACTGAGACGAAGTAGAGACTCTGGACAGGGTGGATAAGGTTTAATTAAAAGCAATTTATTCAGAGGTAAAGATATCTGAAATAGCGTGCACGGACCCTTTCATCAAGCTCAAATGGAACTCTCCGAAAGAAGCCCAGATAACAGAGTGCATAGACATTTTATACAAAGATAGAAAGTAGGTTGAGTCTGGAAGTTCTTGTCCTCTGGTTGGTCCTGATGAGTTGGGCGAGGTCCCCTTCAGGCTAGTATCACTGTCTCATTGGCTCTGAGTAGATTTCTTTGTCTTCAGAAATGTTCAGCTAAAACAGGAGATTAGGTGTGTGCGTAGATGTTCCTATTTTGACATTTCTGTGTGTCTCTGTAAAATGTTCAGACTGAAGAGGAGATTTTGTGTGTGCGTAGATGTTCCTGTCTTATCAGTGTTTATGAAAGGTTTGCGTCAGCCCTCTGTCCTTGGGTATGTGTGTGTCTCAGTATCTCGTGATATGCAGTACCAGGCACCCTTTTCTTATCAGTCTTTATGAAAGGCCTGTGTCAGCCATCTGTCTCTGGGTGTGTGTGGGTCTCAGTATCTGCTTATGAGTTTGTGAGAAACCCTGTTTGGAAAGAAGTTAGTTATAACAATGTAATAGCAAATATGCTTGTGTTGTAATAAATGATATTTATTACAAATCCCCCTCTTCACGTCTCCAAAGAGACGTGACATAAACTAGGTAAAAGTAAGAAAAGCAAAAGTAAACAACCAGGGAAACTTCCTCAGAGAGAAAGTTTTAATTCCCCCTCTTCACGTCTCCAAAGAGACGTGACATAAACTAGGTAAAAGTAAGAAAAGCAAAAGTAAACAACCAGGGAAACTTTCTCAGAGAGAAAGTTTTAATTCCCCCTCTTCACGTCTCCAAAGAGACGTGACATAAACTAGGTAAAAGTAAGAAAAGCAAAAGTAAACAACCAGGGAAACTTTCTCAGAGAGAAAGTTTTAATTCCCCCTCTTCACGTCTCCAAAGAGACGTGACATAAACTAGGTAAAAGTAAGGAAAGCAAAAGTAAACAACCAGGGAAACTTTCTCAGAGAGAAAGTTTTGATTCCCCCTCTTCACGTCTCACAAGAGACGTGACATAAACTAGGTAAAAGTAAGAAAAGCAAAAGTAAACAACCAGGGAAACTTTCTCAGAGAGAAAGTTTTAATTCCCCCTCTTCACGTCTCCAAAGAGACGTGACATAAACTAGGTAAAAGTAAGAAAAGCAAAAGTAAACAACCAGGGAAACTTTCTCAGAGAGAAAGTTTTAATTCCCCCTCTTCACGTCTCCAAAGAGACGTGACATAAACTAGGTAAAAGTAAGAAAAGCAAAAGTAAACAACCAGGGAAACTTTCTCAGAGAGAAAGTTTTGATTCCCCCTCTTCACGTCTCACCAGAGACGTGACAAAAGCTATGAATGGCGTTTAATTAGTCATCAGTCCAATAGCCTGGCTCAGCATCCTCCAGGGCAAGCATAGGAAACATCTGTCCCTTCTCTGCCTGGTTGGGATCAATAGCAGTAGTTATGATCCTAGTGGTCAGCGTTCGAATACATGGAATGCAGCAGCATCCACAAAGCACCAGTATCGCAGTGAAGACAGATATAGATACCAGTATGGAGGAAACAAGCATCTTATATTTCCCAAACGCATCCATCCAAGAGTCCCACATAGAGGTGTCAACCCCGGAGTGGTGCTTCATCTTCTCATTAAGTGTACGAAGACCCTCTAAGGCAACAGTAAGACTACCATCAGTTGCTGTGTTATTGGGAATGAAAGTACAACATTGCTCCCCGAACATGGCACAAACACCTCCGCGTTCAGCTAACAACATATCCACCGCGATTCTATTTTGGAATGCCATCAGGGATGTAGCTGCCAATTGTCCATGGACCGCCTCGAAGCCTTGTTGAGTCCAATTGCCCAGTTTCTGGACATTAAAATTAATGTAATTAATTCTGTCCACATTTTTATTAACTGTACACCACCAGCAAAATGAAGATTCAAAACCCGCGGCTACTTGGTCAACCAGTTTATACTCATCTGGTACCCCCTGGGGACTCCAATTGCATCAATGTAAGTTGGGTCCCCAACAGAAGGGCCCACCGTGCGCTTGGTCCTGTTAGGCCAATATTCAGGACCCAGAGCTTGTATACGGGTGAGCAGATCTCGGACGCCTATGGGGTAAACAGAGATGGGCAACAGAAGAGTTACAAGTGCACAGGTACCAGTGGCATTGTGGGGAAGTCTGTCCAACAGACTAGTTCCCCCACACCACCACCACACATCAGCTCTAGACACTGGTTTAAAGATGGTCGTAAGCATGTGAGTGTACAAGCACCAACTAGCAGGGAGCTTACCCAACAATGTCCCTCCTCCTGTCATGTTTATGCATGTGAAGTTAGCTCTAGCCACGCTAGAGGAGAATATCGGTTTCTTGACCTCAGTGGTGACTACCGGATAAACCGAGTCCCACTGTGAACACTTCTCAGGTGGGTTGTCTTTGTCCATAAGGGGCATTAGACAGTCTCCTGTTATGGCGGCTGGGACTATGCGGAGCAATGGCCTAGCTCCCATGCAAACGACGCAGCTTTGCAGGGTCGTGTTAGCTGCTTGTTCGGTCAATAATAGCCAATTGTTAGAGAAACCTGAGATTCCGGTAGCAGTAAGAATGGTATCATCAGGGGTGTTAGGAGTGGTGACCATAATGATAGGACCCCAATCACCCTTCCCCTTAGATGTTAAAACAGTAAACCGGTTAGAAATAGCAGAGGGCTGAGTCTTTTGTGTATTGCAGATTTTCAATGGCCAGTAAAGTAGGGCCTCGCTAGAATCTACATATGGTGCTAGTATAAAATCCTGACAACCCGTCCCAGTACCTGGTCGGATAATTAGTGATAATCCCCAATTATGCAATCCAGTCCTAGTCAGCGACAATCTTTGTCGCCAGATAAGAACTTCTTGCCCTGTTGCATATCTGGACCAGTCAGGACCAGTCTCAGCGACCAGGTTCTTCCATGACCACTCCTGAAACCCCCCTCTTGTCATATACCAGTTGAATCTGGTGTACTCCAGACTATGCCCTCCCAGGCCATTCCTAGCTTTTCCCAATACCCCCCAAGACAGTGTAATGGTGGTGGTCGCATTAGAAGGTACACATAAGGTGGTGCTTCTGACCTTTGTTGGAGTGCATTGTTGGTCTGTGGGTGCAGTGCTGCGTGCCATACTTCGTTTGGGACGGGAGTAATTGGAGGGAGTGATGTCAGGGACGGTGGTTGGGATATGGGTAGGGGTATGTATGCGTGATGTGGTAGGGTGTGATAGGTGTTCTATCAACCATGTGAAAGTGCCCATGGACACCCCAAATATTATTAGGAATATCATAAATAAGGGGCCAGATATCCCTAGCCTCGCCCAGGGAGGGAGAAATGTCCCTCTAACTGGGCGAGGTTCCTTTTTCAGGGGAGGCGGAGTTAGATGCCGCATCACCTGAGTCAGGAGTGTCTTCATTTGGAATCGAATTTAGGCTGTTTAAATCCGCTCTGACTTCTGTCAGTGTTCTAGAAGGAATTGGGGCTGGAGTGCAATGTGTGAGGTGGTGCCAAGGTGCGCCTGATTTACCTTTGACCTGGACTGAGTGTGAAGTAACCTCCTTCACTTCGTACGGTCCAGTCCACCTGGGTTCTAGCCACTTTCTCTTGTGGACTTTCACCCTCACCCAGTCACCAACTTTTACCTTCAGTGGTGCCGGATCTCCCGTCAGCTCCCCTTCTTGGACCTTTTGAATCTGTTTGGAGAGTGCTGCAGAAAGTTCCGTCAGTTTTCTCACATAGTCAGACATTACAATTTGTTGTACATCAAGGGCGGGCATATGACCTCCCTCCCTTGGTGGACCAGGCATGACTCTTCCAGTCATTATCTCATGAGGAGAGAGATGGGTGCCTGCACCTGGAGAGGCTCTCATGGCCATCAACGCCAGGGGCAAGGCTTCAACCCATGTCAACTTCGAACCTGCACATACCTTGGCTATCTTAGCCTTCAAAGTTTGATTGGCGCGTTCCACGAGACCTTGAGATTGCGGCCTGTACACTGACCCAAACTTGTGCACAATGCCGAACCTTTCCTCCACCTGTCTCAGGTGCTGGTTACTGAAATGGGACCCGTTGTCGGATCGGATTTGTCTTGGAACTCCATACCTTGGTATGAGTTCAGTCTGCAGCCACTTAATGACCGACCTGGCGTCCTCACGTGCTGTTGGTATTGCCTCAACCCATTTGGAAAATCTGTCTACCATTACCAATAGGTATCTTTTCCCGTGTGTTACATTATCTGGCCCCATATCGGTATAGTCTATGCTAATATCCTGAAAACATGCATTGGGGACTGGGTACGAACCCATGGGTGTTTGATATGGTTTCTTTGGGTTGTGGCTACCTCAAATGCTACACTCGTCACAAAACAAATCTGTCATGTCTTTCATGTGAGGGTGCCACCAGATGTGGGTAACCTTCTGCAAAGTTTTTAGTTTCCCTTCATGGGTGGGCCCATGAGCCTCTCGTATCAGTTCAGGACACAGATTTGCCGGGGCCACCAACCTGCCATCATGGCATCTCCATAGTTCATCCGGTCCTTTGGTGGCTCCTTTCTGTCCCCATACTGAGTGCTCATAGGGACCTGCGGTGAGTTGAAGTTCTTTTATGTGTTGGTCTGTGAGTTCAGTCCGGGCTGGCTGAGTCTGTAGTACCATTTGTCTCGGAGTGTACCCACCAGCTTTCTTGGCTGCCTTATCAGCTGCGTCATTTCCCTCGTTGACTTTGTTCTTGAGTTGCTGATGTCCTTTGCACTTCATGATGGCCACTTTCTCTGGTAGTGAGACTGCTTTTATCAGTCTTTCCATTTGTGCCTTGTGTTTGATCGGAAGGTTTCCTGTTGTGGTGAAGTTACGTCTGACCCACTGTGGTCCATCTGTATGGACTGCTCCATGAGCATATGCTGAATCAGTGTAAATGTTCACAGTCTTTCCTTCAGCTTTTTTCAGGGCTTGAGTCAACCCTGTGATCTCAGCTAGTTGGGCTGAGGCAGGTTGTGGGATGATGTCTGATTCCAGGGTCACGTGTGACCCATCTGGAAGCTGCTGTACCACTGCATATGCTGCTATGTTCCCTTCTTCCCCTCTATAGCAGCATCCATCGGTGTACAACCAGAGGTCAGGATTGGTAAGGGGTTCGTTTCCCAAGTCTGGTCGCAGTTTTAGTTCCTGTGCCGCCCTTTCTTCGCAAGAGTGTGCCAACCCTTCTTCTGCATTGAGTGCGTCTGCCATGTTTTTGTCGGTGTTGACAAAATTAATGTGTGATTGGGTGCATTTATTCTGGATTTTGTTCTTTCTGTCAGCGCTGAACGTGAATTCCTTGCTCATCAGATATGCTGCAACCCCATGGTGAGTATGGATTTCCAATTTGTGGCACATTACCAGGTGGGCGGTTTTTTCAATAGCTTTTGCTACTGCAGCCACGTACCTGGAACATGTTGTCTGACCTACTTCGATATGGTCCAACTTGGAGGAATGATACATCAGTACTCTTCTCTCCCCCTCTTGTTTCTGAAATAGGATGGATGAAGTGAATCCCTCCTTTTCAGAAACATCAAGATGAAATTTGTTTTTGTAGTCAGGTGCTGTCAGAGCTGCTGCCACCGAGAGATCAGTTTTCAAAAGAGCAAATGCGGTTGATGCTTCAGGTGTCCAGGTGAGTGAGGAGTGTAAGTTTCTTGGTCCTGCTTCTCTAACTATTTCTCTCAGTGGTTCAGTCCTGGATGTGTAGTCAGGGATGTGGGTACGGCTGTACCCTGTCAACCCCAGGAAGGACAACATGCCTGATACTGTGATGGGACGTGGATGATGGAGTATGGAATCTCGGTGGGATTTCGAGAGACCAGCACCTTCTCCTGAGATTTCTCTGCCAAGGAAAAGGACAGTTCTACGACAAGTCTGGACTTTGCTCATTTTTACCTTGTAGCCTTTGACAGCCAGGAAGTCAAGTAGGGTTTTTGTCATTTGTAGACAGAGATCAGATGTGGGAGCCCCCAGCAAAAGGTCGTCTACATATTGGATGAGTATCACTCCTTCAGGGATTTTCAATTCGGCCAGGTGTGTCTTCAGGATATGATTGAAGATTCCGGGAGAACACCTGTAACCCTGGGGCAGAACCGAATACGTGTACTGTTGATGTTCATACGTGAAAGCAAAGAGAGGCTGTGAAGCCTCATCCAGTGGAATGCTGAAGAAGGCGTTAGCCAGATCCACAACTGTGAAGTATTGGTGTTTTGGGGACAGATTGCTCAGAGTGATGTGAGGGTCAGGGACAGGTAGGTCAATTGGTGCAGTGACGCCATTCACTGCTCGGAAGTCTTGTACCAACCGGTATGTTGCACCTCCTGCTTTTAGGACTGGTAGGATTGGTGTGTTCCATGGAGACACGGTGTGATAAATGACTCGAGCTCCCAACAACCCATTTATGGTTGGTTTGATCCCCATGGTCTGTTCAGGTTTCAGACGGTACTGTGCTCGGTAGATAGGAATTTGTTCAGGGTTAAGTAAGGTGATGGTAACTGGTGCCACCTGTAGTTGTCCAACATCAAATGGGGTGTGTGACCATATACCTTCATCAATGGTGGAGAGCAGTGCTTGTGATGAAGGATGGTCGGTGTAAGGTTTACCATGGTGTCTGGGGAGAGTCAGACGATCAGGAAGGCAATGTTCCTCTGTGTCAACTGTCATAAACCTCCACATTTTCTCAGTGGTGGCTTTGGTTATTCCTGGAGTTTGGGTGGGTTCCCACTGGAGTTTGGATGCTCGTCTGATCATAGGCCCAAGGCTCCTTGCTTCAAAACCGTTTCCCACTGCTAGTGTAACATGGGGAGCAGATTCTTCGCCCAGTAGGTACCAGGATTTCAAATGGGGAGGTAGAATAACCGGAGCAGCCACTCCTTCTTGTCCACACACAATGGTACAACATCTGATTGTTGGTGTCAGGTGCATCATGTTTTCATCCCAGTCATCAGTATATGGGTTGACATCATTGTCAGTCACATTAAGTGTACAGTGGATTTCAGCTTGAGGAGTCTTGTATGGGTGAAAGGTGTAAATGAGTTGTCTCAGCTGGTTGAACTTGAATTGAACCTCTGGGGTTCCTTGGCCGGATTCGATGCACTTCAACCAGTATATTTCCTGGGTCAGGGAGAGTACTGGGTTTGGGATGATGGGTAGCATCAGCACCCTAACTGGATGAACTGGTGTGGAGGAAATGGGATCAATGGAAACCTCCACACCCTTTTCGGTGAGGTAGATTGAACATTTCAGTTTGCACAGTAGGTCCCTCCCTAATAGGTTGATAGGACAGTTGGGACAATATAGGAATTGGTGCTCCAATTTGGAAGGGCCCCATTGGAAAAGCAATGGTATGGTCTTGTTTTGTGCTTCGGGTGTTCCTGATACCCCCACCACCTGTATTGATTCCGAAGAGAGTGGTTGACGAGATCTTATGGCAGAGTACGTACATCCTGTATCTACCAAAAATTGGTGGGTAACTCCCTCCACTTCACACATGACAGTTGGTTCGGTGTGGAGTGGAAAATGCTGACCCCCATTCTCGTTCTGTGGTGGTGGGCAGCTTCAGGGCCAGGGAGGAAATTCGTCTGATAAGCCCTGGAAGGTGGGAGCCGGCTGCTGGTTGGGCTCTTGGTTAGGGTCTTGTTGTGGGTGGTTATATGCTGGTAGGGCAGCACGCGGCTGGTACATCGGTCTTGGGCCTCCTCTTGCTCGGAAAGCATATCCTCTACCTCTGTGCGCCATCCAGTGTTGTTGTTGTGGAGTGGGTGGTGATGGACACCATCTGGCCGCATGGCCATGTTGATGACAATTGTAACAGGCCCCCCCATTTCCTTGCTGCCTTGGCTGTCCCCATTGAGTCTGGTATGGTGCCACCGGTGGCTGATATGGTGGAGCTGGTGCTTGGAATGGTGGGACTGGTGCTTGGTATGGTGGGACTTGTGCTTGGTATGGTGGGACTGGTGCTTGGTATGGTGAGACTGGCTCTTGGTATGGTGGGACTGGTGCTTGGTATGGTGGGACTGGCGGCTGGTATGGTGGGACTGGTGCTTGGTATGGTGGGACTGGCGGCTGGTATGGTGGGACTGTCGGTTGGTATGGTGGGACTGGACCTTGGTATGGTGGGACTGGACCTGGATAGTATGGTTGAGGCACTAATATCCCAGGCGGGGTTGAGGGTGTTGTTTGAGTCGGCTGCTGTGTTTGTATCATTTGTGAGACAGTTTCTTCAATGATTTGAGAGATGTCAGGTTGGTCTTCAGTCACCATCTGTTTCTTAGGTTTATCTCCCTTCTGTGCCTCCTTGAGTTGTAGTTTAAGAAGCTGCACCTGTAGAGATTGGACCTGAGTTTCTGCCCCTCCTTTGTCTTTGTTGTATTGGGTGATGTGATGGTGGACATGAGAGTTGAACTGCGTCCTGGGGAGTGCCATTAGTCCCACTGTTCCCCTCAGTTTGGTTCGAACTTCGCTCGGGGTCCCGCTCACCACCATCTCTTTCCACATGCTGCAGGTGGTGTCAGAGTGATCATATGGTTCATCATTGACCGTTCTCCAGGTGGTTTTGGCCCTGTCCAGGTAGGCAGCTGGCTGTTCCCCAGGGGCGATGGTAAACGAGGTCAGTGTTCCATGGTTTCGTTCGGTAGGATATGCCCTTCTCAGAACCCCCCATAACACAGTTCTGTAATCTTCCGGTGGCGTCACACCTGGGTGTTTTTCCATACCTGCATCCCTTATCAGTACTGTCATGGTGGTGTGATCCGTAGCTCTGGCCAAGAGTGCCTTCATGTCTGCCAGAGCAAGCCTAAATCCAGATGTAAGGGTTTGGAGTTGCAACAGCCACGCAGATGCTCCACCATGGAGACTCGGCAGTTGGTCCATTAGAGTAGTTAAGTCTGTCATTTTCCAGGGTCGATATTCCTCCTGAGTTCCCCTCTGGTTTGGTCGCAGTGGCATTTGTGCATGTGTTATGTGTCGTTGACTGTTGCTTCCCTCTTCCCTGTTTTTTCTTTCTTGCTTTTCTCTGAGTCTTTGAGATGCTCGGACAGGGCCGTTCAGATTCACCACATCACCCATCATCACCCCTCTGATTTGAAAGGTTCCTCCCCCCTCTGCTTCCTTTATGATTGTCAAGTTTTGAGAGGCCTCTGCCTGTACGGCATCCCATTCTTCGTCAAATCCGATCAAATTTCCGGTTTCCTCATTTTCACTTGGTTGGCAGCGTCTGGACCCTACTGAGCTACACTCACCGGATCCTATCGACGTCCATGGATCACTACCCCCTTCATCTCCTTCCCGGTTCTCTTCCGGGTTGCTAGAAAACCATTCCGAGAGTCTTGTTGCTCCCGCCCCGTCTCGTCCCTGTCTCTGCGTTGATGTTCTGTCGTACAATTGAGGGGGAGGGGTTCTCCTTATCAGTGATGCAGGGTCGGAACCTCCCCCTGTTGGTGAAGGTCCCTGTCTGGTGTGTGTAGTAGAGCCTGGGTCCTTTCGATGTTGTCGAGCTTCTTCACATTGAATCACTCCCCCCCCAGGGTCAATGCCATGTTACCCTTCAGATGTCCTCCTTGCACCACGAACACTGGTGCTTGAACAACTGCAGGAGTTAGGAATGGGTTATACGGGTTAGTTGCAGGAGTAGGTGTATATGCGGGTGGTGTACTCTTCACTTCCTGTGGCAGGGTCGGATACATTGGTGCTGTGGGTGCTGGGGCAGCTGGCGCTGGTGTGGCACTCATGGACACTGCTGGTGTATTATCAGTGGTGGATTCAGTCACCACCCCCATCATGTCTGGTTTCCTGTATAGGTGAGCTCGTCGTATTTCCTCCACTGCCCACATTCCTATCTTTAGCTCAGCCTCTGCTCTCTCTCTGTGTTTAGTTTCTTCCTTCTTAAATAAGTGAGACTTATTCTTTTCCACCTCTCTTTCTATTCCTTCCTTCACTGCCTCCTCTAGCTCTTTCTCCATAGTAGTGAGTTGCCCTTTTGACGGGACACCTCCACTAAGGTAACCTGCCTGTGTCCACTTCAGCTTGACTCCCTCGTACACCCTTTTTATCGTTTTATACTGTTCCTTACCCCCTGCTCTGTCCTGTATTTTTTGTTCTAGGTATTCATTGAACTTTAGTTTTGGGCCATTAGCGGCTGCCATGGTAAATCTCAGGATCAGGTTTGACTATCTTAGTGCACTTAGCCCGTCACTGGCCGAGGCCAGCAATGTATTCTCGGTGCTGACACCGACTTATCTCTGGTGCCCCACACTCGTACACAAATAATTATTTACAGCAGTTATTACTGTTAAACAGTTTTTGTTAATCGAGTTGTTATATATTTTCCCAGAAGGTATCAGAATCGCCCTTCTGGAACAATATATCTACGAACTCAAGCGCTGCTAAAATAATTATCAATTCAATTTTAGGAATTATTTAGCAAAAGTTATCAGCGTTTTTCAGTTTTTCGAGTTGTTTTATATTTTCCCAGAAGGTATCAGATTCGCCCTTCGGGAACAATATATCTACGAACTCAAGCGCTGCTAAAATAATTATCAATTCAATTATAGGAATTATTTTGCAAAAGTTATCAGCGTTTTTCAGTTTTTCGAGTTGTTATATACTTTCCCAGAAGGTATCAGAATCGCCCTTCGGGAACAATATATCTACGAACTCAAGCGCTGCTAAAATAATTATCAATTCATTTATAGGAATTATTTTGCAAAAGTTATCAGCGCTTTTCAGTTTTTCGAGTTGTTATATATTTTCCCAGAAGGTATCAGAATCGCCCTTCGGGAACAATATATCTACGAACTCAAGCGCTGCTAAAATAATTATCAATTCAATTATAGGAATTATTTTGCAAAAGTTATCAGCGCTTTTCAGTTTTTCGAGTTGTTATATATTTTCCCAGAAGGTATCAGAATCGCCCTTCGGGAACAATATATCTACGAACTCAAGCGCTGCTAAAATAATTATCAATTCAATTATAGGAATTATTTTGCAAAAGTTATCAGCGCTTTTCAGTTTTTCGAGTTGTTATATATTTTCCCAGAAGGTATCAGAATCGCCCTTCGGGAACAATATATCTACGAACTCAAGCGCTGCTAAAATAATTATCAATTCAATTTTAGGAATTATGGAAATACCAACATCACAATAGAGGAAAAATACAAGTCAGTTTTCAGCTCGGCGGCTGCACCACGGGCCAAAAGAAAACTCAGCTGTCCTCCCAAAAGTTATCAACTAGTGAGTCTCGTGAAAAGGCCAATCTTACACAACATTTCAAATTAACATTTCCACATTTGTATTTTATTACATAACAACATTAATACATTGATCGCAGGTTAAGTTCTTCACAGTGCATCTAGTTAAGTGCCAAGTCAACCATTTGCCCGACTATCTGAACTTGTATTTTTGTTTTATTTTGTTGATTCCCCCTAGGTAACTTCCAAGTGTTTTAACCAATCAAATGTTGTTAAGTCTGGGGAACCTTTTCTAGACTTGGATTCTCACGGAATTCTCACTCAACCCGACTGTCTGAATCTTTTTATCAAGTCAGTTACAATTATAACACAATTCATTGGATTCTCACGGCTTCTACCCGACTATATGAATCTGAGTCTCACGGCTTCTACCCGACTATGTGACTCTCTATATCTCAGATATCTTTACATGTTTACTTTTACATTTACAATAGACATTTATCATAAATTTGACAGTAACCCATACTCAACCTCAGTACTTCTGATCTTTAATTTGGATTTTCCTAATATACAATATGCAGATTTTTGATTTAACAGGTTTCTGCTTACCTTTGTTTTGTAGGCCTTATAGATCAGTTTTCCTGAGGTGAGCTGGATTCCCGGCTGCTCCTTCGGACAGGTCACCCTTCCTTTCTGATCCGTCTCTCACTTGTCTCTTTTCTCTATCAACTTTTTATGGACCGAATTCAGAGAAGAAAACCATTCCTCTGCTACCAATTTGTTGATATCACAAGTTTACTGGAGAACTGAGACGAAGTAGAGACTCTGGACAGGGTGGATAAGGTTTAATTAAAAGCAATTTATTCAGAGGTAAAGATATCTGAAATAGCGTGCACGGACCCTTTCATCAAGCTCAAATGGAACTCTCCGAAAGAAGCCCAGATAACAGAGTGCATAGACATTTTATACAAAGATAGAAAGTAGGTTGAGTCTGGAAGTTCTTGTCCTCTGGTTGGTCCTGATGAGTTGGGCGAGGTCCCCTTCAGGCTAGTATCACTGTCTCATTGGCTCTGAGTAGATTTCTTTGTCTTCAGAAATGTTCAGCTAAAACAGGAGATTAGGTGTGTGCGTAGATGTTCCTATTTTGACATTTCTGTGTGTCTCTGTAAAATGTTCAGACTGAAGAGGAGATTTTGTGTGTGCGTAGATGTTCCTGTCTTATCAGTGTTTATGAAAGGTTTGCGTCAGCCCTCTGTCCTTGGGTATGTGTGTGTCTCAGTATCTCGTGATATGCAGTACCAGGCACCCTTTTCTTATCAGTCTTTATGAAAGGCCTGTGTCAGCCATCTGTCTCTGGGTGTGTGTGGGTCTCAGTATCTGCTTATGAGTTTGTGAGAAACCCTGTTTGGAAAGAAGTTAGTTATAACAATGTAATAGCAAATATGCTTGTGTTGTAATAAATGATATTTATTACAATAGTCAGTTTGCGAAATAGGAAGCCGATTCTAGATTTTATTTTGGATTGGAGATGTTTAATATGAGTCTGAAAGGAGAGTTTACAGTCTAGCCAGACACCTAGGTATTTGTAGTTGTCCACATATTCTAAGTCAGAACCGTCCAGAGTAGTGATGCTAGTCGGGTGGGTGGGTGCGGGCAGCGAACAGTTGAAAAGCATGCATTCGGTTTTACTAGCGTCTACGAGCAGTCCGAGGCCACAGAAGGAGTGTTGTATGGCATTGAAGCTAGTTTGGAGGTTAGTTAACACAGTGTCCAAAAAAGGGCCAGATGTATACAGAATGGTGTCGTCTGCTTTGAGGTGGTTAAGGGAATCACCCGCAGCAAGAGCGACATCGTTGATATATACAGAGAAAAGAGTCGGCCCGAGAATTAAACCCTGTGGTACCCCCATAGAGACTGCCAGAGGTCCGGACATCAGGCCCTCCGATTTGACACACTGAACTCTGTCTGCGAAGTAGTTGGTGAACCAGGCGAGGCAGTCATTTGAGAAACCAAGGCTATTGATTCTGCCGATAAGAATACGGTGATTGACAGAGTCGAAAGCCTTGGCCAGGTCGATGAAGACGGCTGCACAGTACTGTCTTTTATCAATGGCGGTTATGAAGTCGTTTAGTACCTTGAGCGTGGCTGAGGTGCACCCGTGACCAGCTCGGAAACCGGATTGCACAGCGGAGAAGGTACGTTGGGATTCGAAATGGTCAGTGATCTGTTTATTAACTTGGCCTTCGAAGACTTTAGAAAGGCAGGGCAGGATGGATATAGGTCTATAACAGTTTGGGTCTAGTGTCACCTCTTTTGAAGAGGGGGATGACCGCGGCAGCTTTCCAATCTTTAGGGATCTCGAACGATGGTAATAGGGGTTGCAACAATGCCGGCGGATAATTTTAGTGTTTTCACCCCCTTTGCTATTAAGCCCCTAAATAAGATCTGGTGCAACCAATTACATTCAGAAGTCACATAATTGGTTAAATAAAGTCCAGCTGTGTGCAAGATAAGTGTCACATGGTCTGGCACATGATCTCAGAATATATTCACCTGTTCTGAAAGACCCCAGTCTGCAACACCACTAAGCAAGTGGCACCATGAAGACCAAAGAGCTCTCCAAAGAGGTCAGGGACAAAGTTGTGGAGAAGTACAGATCAGGGTTGGATGGTAAGAAAAATATCCAAAACTTTGAACAGCCCACGGAGCACCATTAAATCCACTATTAAAAATGGAAAGAATATGGCACCACAGCAAACCTGTCGAGAGGGCCGCCCACCAAAACTCACAGACCAGATAAGGAGGGCATTAATCAGAGAGGCAACAAACAGACCAAAGATAACCCTGAAGGAGCTGCAAAGCTCCACAGCGGAGATTGGAGTACCTGTCCATAGGACCACTTTAAGCCGTACACTCCACAGAGCTGGGCTTTACTGAAGAGTGGCCAGATAAAAGCCATTCTTAAAGAAAATTATAAGCAAACACGTTTCTGGGAGACTCCCCAAACATATGGAAGAAGGTACTCTGGTCAGATGAGACTAAAATTGAACTTTTTGGCAATCAAGGAAAACGCTATATCTGGCGCAAACCCAACACCTCACATTACCCGTAGAATACCAACCCGACAGTGAAGCATGGTGGTGGCAGCATCGTGCTGTGGGGATGTTTTTCATCAGCAGGGACTGGGAAACTGGTCAGAATTGAAGGAATGATGGATGGCGCTAAATACAGGGAAATTCTTGAGGGAAACCTGTTTGTCTTTCAGAGATTTGAGACTGGTTCGGAGGTTCACCTTCCTACATGACAATGACTCTAAGCATACTGCTAAAGCAACACTCGAGTGGTTTAAGGGGAAACATTTCAATGTCTTTGAATGGCCTAGTCAATGCCCAGACCACAATCCAATTGAGAATCTGTGATATGACTTAAAGATTGCTGTACACCAGCGGAACCCATCCAACTTGAAGGAGCTGGAGCAGCAAAAATCCCAGTGGCTAGATGTGCCAAGCTAATAGAGACCTACCCCAAGAGACTTGCAGCTGTAATTGCTGCAAAAGTTGACTCTACAAAGTAGTGACTTTGGGGGGTAAATAGTTATGTCTGGTCAAGTTTTCTATTTTTTTGTCTTATTTCTTGTTTGTTTCACAATTTAAAAAAATCAGCATCTTCAAAGTGGTAGGCATGTTGTGTAAATCAAATGATACAAACCCCCCCAAAAATCTATTTTAATTCCAGGTTGTAAGTGTCGTGTCTTTGCTATCGTTAAATTGAAGACTTATAGTTTTTATCATAGATTCCTGTAATTAGGGATTACGCGATCACTTGAGTAATAACGTAATTAATTAACTATGAATTCGAGGGCACCAGGGAAAGTTATTCGATTACAAAGTTATAATTTCCCAATATAACCTTTTAGATATTTTCATATCTGATCAATAGTCTTCTAATTAATGATTTATTTACTCTACCTCACGTCAGTCTCATTCCAAACGTCGTAAATCGTTGATCTGCACGAACCCAGTCTTCACTATGAGTCATCCATACATCAATTGTCTTAAATCATTTATTTATTACTAACTAATTAATTCACAGAAATGCATAAACAAACAAACAAACTTAAAATAGTTACATGAAATGATAGGAGAAAATATGCCCTAGTGGGCTAAACCGGCATGGCGGCTGTTAGACAAAGGGAAAGTTGCGTTCGACTAAGAATTCACTACAGAGTCCATAACTATAACAATTGACATGCTAATCCTTACACATGAACGCTCACTCATTCGGGAACAATTGCAATCAATATATATATAGTTACGTTCAGTGTGTGTGTCGTCTTGATCGTTGGAGAGAAGTTCGTTTTTGTTGGAGTTATTGTGGAGAGTTCAGAGTGACATTCGTTATAGAATGGATGTTTCGGCGGTTGTCTTTCTTCGCGTTCAATGATACCGAATTCCTAGTGTAGAAGTAAATGAGACGTATAGGACCGCACATAGATGTATAGGATAGCTGAACATTAAAAATAGACCACAGAAAGACAGGGAGACACATAGGCGCCTAAGACAATTGGACACACTAAGGATAGGGGAGAACTGAACACAGTGTACATTGACACATTAATGAAAGGAAGTGACACATTATGCTGACACACTAAATAATAGAGGGACCCATAGTCAGCTGCTTCTAAAAACCTATAGGACAGAATCTGCTGATTCCAATAAAGGCAAACTGAACAAAGAGTACATTGACACATTAATGAAAGGAAGTGAGACATTATGCTGACACACTAAAAAGATAGAGGGTCCAGCCACCATTATAATCTAACTGAAAACAGATATGGGCGTTATTGGGCATGAACAAGTAGGAAGCTTGAACTAAAAGATAATGGTGGTGAAAGACTTAAGAAAAGAAAGGTCATTTGCATAAGGGATGGACATAATACTATGTGTGTATAAATATAACAGCTAGGGCTTTGGGAAATTGTGTGTTCCGCTGGACATTCCGGCTGGCAATGCTCTGTATTAAAAGCCTAATTGATTTCACAAGTTCTTACGAGTGTTATATTTCTGAGACGATGTTCCACAACACTAGCTGCAGACTAGAAGTCAATATCAAAGACTTGTTCTTATTCTGTCGGTATCGATAGTCTAAGAGTTTAACCACGTGGGATGGTTAAAAGATTCAGCAGTCTGGTCTGCAACCTTTGTCCTCTCGTGATTGAGAGAAACATGGTCTGAAGTAATTTCTTAAGAGTTGGCTTTTATTCAGATAGCAGAGAGGGGTGGTCCCATGGTCTCTGACCCAACTGGCTCAGGGGCGGTCCTTGGGTTTAGTTCAAATACAACCGGGAGTTGTATTTTCCTTCATTAAACAGTTCAAAATCATATTACACAATTATACAAACAGTATCATACTCACTCATTCATTTTATACAACAGACAGATGTTAACCTCATATCTGAGGTTATTATATAAACAGCGGTATGGTAATGTGGTCCCACAGTCTCACGTGAGTTTCCCACGTGGTGACCAATGGACATGTTAATAGCTGGACTGTCCACCGATCTTTCCTACTTGTGCAGGAATATGAAATATGTTCGTACCTCAAGTTCTGTGAGGTGGAAGAGAATTCCTTTGTCCTGAAAGTTTACCCTCTCTTAATACTGTTTGTGGTGGGGAGATTCTCAGGAATTTACGACATCTCTCTGTGATCACCGCATGGGTTGTGGTGGAAAGGGAGAGGCAGGGAGAGGGGGATGGGGTTTGCAGTACCCAAGCAGGCAACATCATGACATAAGACAACAAAATAGGAAAAATGCCAAGGGGGTGAGTACTTTCGCAAGCCACTGTATTTCCTAAGCTTTCACACCTCAAAACCTTATTCCTTATGATTCATTTTTTTACTGTCTTTTTTGCCATTTATTAATGTGTTTTTGCCATGCATTGTGTTTCTATGGGCTATAGTAGTAAAGGCCAAGTTCAAAATTTTCTAAAATAATTGTTTAATATCATTTTTGGTTATCTAAAGGTGTCCTAAAATTCAAAATCAATTAGCTGAATGATGGATGGTATGACCTTAAAAACCTGTTATGGCTGCAGGGGGCGTATTGAATAACTGGAAAGAGGTGCCCATTTTCAAACGGCCTCGTACTCAATTCTTGCTCGTACAATATGCATATTATTATTACTATTGGATAGAAAACACTCTCTAGTTTCTAAAACCGTTTGAATTATTTCTCTAAGTGAAACAGAACTCTTTTTACAGACCATTTCCTATCCGGAAGTGAGATTTCCAAAAGCGATGTCTCTCTTCAAGAGCTTGTCTATAAAAGGGCATGTCACTTAGGACTGTAGAAACACGTCATACACCTTCCCCTGGGTGTCATGCGGAAGTGAGAGCAGAAATGACTTGATTATCTCGTTCTGGGATTGAATACAACCTCTTGGAGTGAGAGGTGCGCCATTTATTTTTTTTCGAGGGCGCGAAGTTGGACCTGGAATCGCCTCCTGGAAAACCGTCGTTATAGGTGAATATGATCTCCGGCTTCGATTTTATTTGATACATGTCACAATATCATCCTAAAGTATGTTTTTTCAATATAGTTTAATTATATTATTGAAATTTATTCGGGACTTTAGACGTGATGCTTTGGAGGAATTTGTTCAAGAAGGAGAGGTTAGCGCCGCACGGCCAGTGTGCTTGCTAATTCAAGAGGGAAATAGTTCGTTCTGGATCCAAACAAAGACGGTTCTGAAGAAAGGACCCCTTGTACAACATTCTGATGGAAGATCAACAAAGATAAGGACCCAATTTGGGATGCGATTTCATATATCTGTCAAACTGTGCTATCGCTACCGTTTGTCTTGAATCAATGCTGCTGTTTGTTAGCTATTGTAGTAAGCTAATATAACGATATATTGTGTTTTCGCTGTAAAACACTTAAAAAATCGGAAATATTGACTGTATTCACAAGATCTTTGTCTTTCATTAGCTATCCACCATATATTTTTCTGAAATGTTTTATGATGAGTAATTAGGTAGTTGACGTTGGTGTCTGTATTTACTCTGGCTACTCCCGTGCGATTTCTGACTGTAGCTATGATGGTAGCTATGATGGTAGCAGTAATGTAAAACTGATTTATAGCTCAAATATGCACATTTTTCGAACAAAACATAGATTTATTGTGTAACATGTTATAGGACTGTCATCTGAGGGAGTTTTTTCTAGGTTATTTAGGTTGGTTCTAGGTTAGTTAGGTTGGCTTTGTGCATGCTACCTGCATGCTACCGTTGCTGTGAAAAATGTCTGTCTGTCTTTTGTATTTGGTGGTGAGCTAACATAAATATACGTGGTGTTTTCGCTGTAAAACATTTTAAAAATCGGAAATATTGGCTGTATTCACAAGATCTTTGTCTTTCATTTGCTATCCACCATATATTTTTCTGAAATGTTTTATGATGTGTAATTAGGTAGTTGACGTTGGTGTCTGTATTTACTCTGGCTACTCCCGTGCTATTTCTGACTGTAGCTATGATGGTAGCAGGAATGTAATACTGATTTATAGCTCAAATATGCACATTTTTTGAACAAAACATAGATTTATTGTGTAACATGTTATAGGACTGTCATCTGAGGTAGTTTTTTCTAGGTTATTTAGGTTAGTTCTAGGTTAGTTAGGTTGGCTTTGTGCATGCTACCTGCATGCTACCGGTGCTGTGAAAAATGTCTGTCCTCTTTTGTATTTGGTGGTGAGCTAACATAAATATACGTGGTGTTTTTGCTGTAATACATTTAAAAAATCGGGCATGTTGGCTGGATTCACAAGATGTTTATCTTTCAAATGCTGTATTGGACTTGTTAATGTGTGAAAGTTAAATATAAAAAAAAAAATAGATTTTGAATTTCGCGCCCTGCACTTGAGCTGGATGTTGTCATAAGTGTACCGGTGTCGGGCTTGCAGCCTTAACAAGATAACAACTTGCACCAACAACATCTATTGGAATGACAAACAACGACAAATGTCGCGTTCGATCAGAATTCACATCTCTGAAAGAGGCAGTTATTTCAGTGTTACCATGAATTTAAATCATTGATTTGCTATTGGTTTCAACCTCAAAATCAACGCAGAAAAGTCTGAATAGAAGGAGAAGACAATGTTCAGTCTCCATACATGTCCTGTACCTTTAGTTATACCACATCATTGTTAAATACTTGTTTCTGATTGGCTAGAATGTCATTCTAGAACTTACATTAAACCTCAAAGTCTAAGCCATTGGGAGGAACTGTTAAGATATGGAACTGTTTTATCTCAAGTTGTTATCTTATCCCCAAAAGCTTCCCTTGTTGCAGGATGAAGAATCACACACCCAACCATCTATCTCATACCAGAATCACACACCCAATCATCCATCTCATACCAGAACCACACACCCAATCATCCATCTCATACCAGAACCACACACCCAATCATCCATCTCATACCAGAACCACACACCCAATCATCCATCTCATACCAGAATCACACACCCAATCATCCATCTCATACCAGAATCACACACCCAATCATCCATCTCATACCAGAACCACACACCCAATCATCCATCTCATACCAGAACCACACACCCAATCATCCATCTCAAACCAGAACTAGTAGTCTCTTCATCTGCAGCTAGATGACCCAGTTGACCCCTCACCCTCATAATGACACATTTCTATCTGAACATTCCTTCCTGGGTCTGTAAAAGTGCTCCAGGGTGGAGGATATGTACTGGTCGGCTAACCCTGTCTGAAACATGCTGGAGGATATGTACTGGTCGGCTAACCCTGTCTGAAACATGCTGGAGGATATGTACTGGTCGGCTAACCCTGTCTGAAACATGCTGGAGGATATGTACTGGTCGGCTAACCCTGTCTGAAACATGCAGGAGGATATGTACTGGTCAGCTAACCCTGTCTGAAACATGTTCGGGTTATGTACTGGTCGGCTGACCCTGTCTGAAACATGTTGGGGGTTATGTACTGGTCGGCTAACTCTGTCCCAAACATGTTTGGGGGTTGTGTACTGGTCGGCTAACCCTGTCCCAAACATGTTTGGGGGTTATGTACTGGTCAGCTAACCCTGTCTGAAACATGTTCGGGCTAATGTACTGGTCGGCTAACCCTGTCTGAAACATGTTTGGGGCTAATGTACTGGTCGGCTGACCCTGTCCCAAACATGTTGGGGGTTATGTACTGGTCAGCTAACCCTGTCTGAAACATGTTGGGGGTTATGTACTGGTCAGCTAACCCTGTCTGAAACATGTTGGGGGTTATGTGAGACTCAATATTTGAGTCTAGGCTCAAGGTCAATTATAATGTCTGTTTTAAATGACCCCACTTTTAAATTCCTGTTTGTATCAGCCTGTCTAATGACTCATGAAATTCAGGGAGGAGCTGTTTGTGTGTGTAAATAAGAGAGGGGGGGGGGGTGTGTGTGTTCTTAGTGACGGCAAGCTCTAATCCACCTTAAGGACTAGGCCCAAAGAGGATATCCATTAGTGTAATGTCTGTCCTCTCCTTCCTTTCATGTGGAGTGTTGTGTGTAGTATCAGTCTTTACCCTTTAGCTTCTTCAGTCTAGTTTATTTATTTATTTAACCTGGCAAGCCACTTAAGAACAAATTCTTATTTACAATAACAGCCTACCAGGGAACAGCCTTGTTCAGTGGCAGAACAACAGATTCTTACCTTGTCAGCTACGAGGATTTGATCCTGTAACCTTCCGGTTAATAGCCCAACGCTCTAACCACTAGGCTACCTGCCGCCCCTCCACTCTAACCACTAGGCTACCTGCCGCCCCTCCACTCTAACCACTAGGCTACCTGCCGCCCCAAGTTTAGCAATACACAATCGTGAATACATTTGAAATAATTAAAAAAAGAAATACATTTTGTTCTACAGTTATCTTGTTTTTATTGGCATTTTTCCATATTATTTTACAACGATGGTCACAATCTGGAAAGATATGTGTGAACAAAAAGAGTGGCACTATTGCAGAGTGGCAGGAAGCAGGGTATTCTCTCAGCATGGAAGTGTCCTACTGGGCATGCTGTGCTACCTACAGATGTTACTTACAGATTTTAGTCTTTAGTCTTATTCATAAGATGTTGAGCTCTATCTGCTGACGGACATGCATAACACACACAGGGCTACTGTACATCAATGGGAGTAAGACAGAGAGGTTGAGCTCCCCCTTCAGCCCCTTCCATCTCCTTCCAGCCCCTCCCAGCTCCTCCCAGCCCCTTCCAACTCCTCCCAGCCCCTCCCAGCCTCTCCCAGCTCCTCCCACCTCCTCCCAGCTCCTCCCACCTCCTCCCAGCCCCTCCCAGCTCCTCCCAGCTCATCCCAGCTCATCCCATCTCCAGGCCTGTCTGAGGGGGCGAGGGGGGGCTGGGGGTATTTAGATACTGTCTTCCCCTGACAATGAGTTGATGTGGTCCAGTTGGTTGGAGCATGGTGCTGCCCAACCCTAGGTGTTGGGTTAAATTTTCCACCTGGGAGACCTGGGCTCACCTACACAATGTGTATAGTGACTTTAGATAAACTACCTATAGTCTACTGCTGCTCATCTTTGTCAATGATAATGCTAAATCACTTGCATTGAGGGAAGGGCCTGGCTGAAAATAGAGGTGCACCACTGGTCATGTTCCCAGTACAGTTGCACATTATCCAGATGGCTATTTTCTTTAATGGGAGAGTCTGGGAGGAGAGTAAGGGAGGAAGTTGACAATGTTTTGTGAGAAGGGACTTGTATGGTTAGTTTTTCTCCTTTAGCATTACAACAACAACAACAGAGCACCAGTGTCTGACATGGACATAACACTGACTCATTGAAGGGACCACATGTAGTGACGCAGTGTCCGGCTCGTGTAAAGCAACTAGTCGTCGTCGTATCAGAGTAATGATGTCAATACAGTTTATATAATACATATCTACTATTAAAAAAAAAGAAACGGAAACAAGTGAGACAGAAACAGATCTTCACAAGTGACCTAAAGCCATCAAAGAAGCACTATGTACTTTAGGAGGACAGAGAGTGGAGGGTAGAGGAACAACTTTAGGAGGACAGAGAATGGAGGGTAGAGGAACAACTTTAGGAGGACAGAGAGTGGAGGGTAGAGGAACAACTTTAGGATGAGAGAATGGAGGGTAGAGGAACAACTTTAGGAGGACAGAGAGTGGAGGGTAGAGGAACAACTTTAGGATGAGAGAGTGGAGGGTAGAGGAACAACTTTAGGAGGACAGAGAGTGGAGAGTAGAGGAACAACTTTAGGAGGACAGAGAGTGGAGAGTAGAGGAACAACTTTAGGAGGACAGAGAGTGGAGAGTAGAGGAACAACTTTAGGATGAGAGAGTGGAGGGTAGAGGAACAACTTTAGGAGGACAGAGAGTGGAGAGTAGAGGAACAACTTTAGGAGGACAGAGAGTGGAGGGTAGAGGAACAACTTTAGGAGGAGAGAGAGTGGAGGATAGAGGAACAACTTTAGGAGGAGAGAGAGTGGAGGATAGAGGAACAACTTTAGGAGGACAGAGAGTGGAGGGTAGAGGAACAACTTTAGGAGGAGAGAGAGTGGATGAGAGAGGAACAACTTTAGGAGGAGAGAGAGTGGAGGGTAGAGGAACAACTTTAGGAGGACAGAGAGTGGAGAGTAGAGGAACAACTTTAGGAGGACAGAGAGTGGAGGGTAGGGGAACAACTTTAGGAAAGAGAGAATGGAGGGTAGAGGAACAACTTTAGGAGGACAGAGAGTGGAGGATAGAGGAACAACTTTAGGAGGACAGAGAGTGGAGAGTAGGGGAACAACTTTAGGAGGACAGAGAGTGGAGGGTAGAGGAACTACTTTAGGAGGAGAGAGAGTGGAGGGTAGAGGAACAACTTTAGGAGGACAGAGAGTGGAGAGTAGAGGAACTACTTTAGGAGGAGAGAGAGTGGAGGGTAGAGGGACAACTTTAGGAGGACATAGAGTGGAGGATAGAGGAACAACTTTAGGAGGACAGAGAGTGGAGAGTAGAGGAACTACTTTAGGAGGAGAGAGAGTGGAGGGTAGAGGAACAACTTTAGGAGGAGAGAGAGTGGAGGGTAGAGGAACAACTTTAGGAGGACAGAGAGTGGAGGGTAGGGAACAACTTTAGGAGGACAGAGAGTGGAGGGTAGGGAACAACTTTAGGAGGACAGAGAGTGGAGGGTAGAGGGACAACTTTAGGAGGACAGAGAGTGGAGGATAGAGGAACAACTTTAGGAGGAGAGAGAGTGGAGGGTAGAGGGACAACTTTAGGAGGACAGAGAGTGGAGGATAGAGGAACAACTTTAGGAGGAGAGAGAGTGGAGGATAGAGGAACAACTTTAGGAGGAGAGAGAGTGGAGGGTAGAGGAACAACTTTAGGAGGACAGAGAGTGGAGGGTAGGGGAACAACTTTAGGAGGACAGAGAGTGGAGGGTAGAGGAACAACTTTAGGAGGACAGAGAGTGGAGAGTAGAGGAGCAACTTTAGGACAGAGAGTGGAGGGTAGAGGAACAACTTTAGGAGGACAGAGAGTGGAGAGTAGAGGAGCAACTTTAGGACAGAGAGTGGAGGGTAGAGGAACAACTTTAGGAGGAGAGAGAGTGGAGGGTAGAGGAGCAACTTTAGGACAGAGAGTGGAGGGTAGAGGAACAACTTTAGGATGACAGAGAGTAGAGAGTAGAGGAACAACTTTAGGACAGAGAGTGGAGGGTAGAGGAACAACTTTAGGAGGAGAGAGAGTGGAGGGTAGAGGAACAACTTTAGGATGACAGAGAGTGGAGGGTAGAGGAACAACTTTAGGAGGACAGAGAGTGGAGAGTAGAGGAACAACTTTAGGAGGACAGAGAGTGGAGAGTAGAGGAACAACTTTAGGAGGACAGAGAGTGGAGAGTAGAGGAACAACTTTAGGAGGACAGAGAGTGGAGGGTAGAGGAACAACTTTAGGAGGACAGAGAGTGGAGGGTAGAGGAGCAACTTTAGGAGGACAGAGAGTGGAGAGTAGAGGAACAACTTTAGGAGGACAGAGAGTGGAGAGTAGAGGAACAACTTTAGGAGGACAGAGAGTGGAGGGTAGAGGAACAACTTTAGGAGGACAGAGAGTGGAGGGTAGAGGAGCAACTTTAGGAGGACAGAGAGTGGAGAGTAGAGGAACAACTTTAGGACAGAGAGTGGAGAGTAGAGGAACAACTTTAGGAGGACAAAGAGTGGAGAGTAGAGGAACAACTTTAGGAGGACAGAGAGTGGAGGGTAGAGGAGCAACTTTAGGACAGAGAGTGGAGGGTAGAGGAACAACTTTAGGATGACAGAGAGTAGAGAGTAGAGGAACAACTTTAGGACAGAGAGTGGAGGGTAGAGGAACAACTTTAGGAGGAGAGAGAGTGGAGGGTAGAGGAACAACTTTAGGATGACAGAGAGTGGAGGGTAGAGGAACAACTTTAGGAGGACAGAGAGTGGAGAGTAGAGGAACAACTTTAGGAGGACAGAGAGTGGAGAGTAGAGGAACAACTTTAGGAGGACAGAGAGTGGAGAGTAGAGGAACAACTTTAGGAGGACAGAGAGTGGAGGGTAGAAGAACAACTTTAGGAGGACAGAGAGTGGAGGGTAGAGGAGCAACTTTAGGAGGACAGAGAGTGGAGAGTAGAGGAACAACTTTAGGAGGACAGAGAGTGGAGAGTAGAGGAACAACTTTAGGAGGACAGAGAGTGGAGGGTAGAGGAACAACTTTAGGAGGACAGAGAGTGGAGAGTAGAGGAACAACTTTAGGAGGAGAGAGAGTGGAGGGTAGAGGAACAACTTTAGGAGGACAGAGAGTGGAGGGTAGAGGAACAACTTTAGGAGGACAGAGAGTGGAGGGTAGAGGAACAACTTTAGGAGGACAGAGAGTGGAGGAGAGAGGAACAACTTTAGGACAGAGAGTGGAGAGTAGAGGAACAACTTTAGGACAGAGAGTGGAGAGTAGAGGAACAACTTTAGGAGGACAAAGAGTGGAGAGTAGAGGAACAACTTTAGGAGGACAGAGAGTGGAGGGTAGAGGATGAGACGATTAACCAGGACTCATTTTAATAAAAGTCAAAGACCGATGACACAGAAAAACATTTACAACAGGAAGAAGAGGAGAGGGGGGGGTCTGATATGTGCATGTGTGCAAACCTACTGAGTAATGCTACATTCATTACCAAGTGAGAAGCTGGCAATTACCGTTTATGAAGTTGTAAATACTAGTTGGTTCACATGTTTTGGCCACGTTGAGAAACGTAGATTGGCTAATTGCCAACAAGCTGATTCAACCATAAAGTAAAAGTACAGCCATCATGCTTGTAAAGTGTTCAAAAATCATATTAATATATGTATTTTTATAAATAATGTTTTTTGTTACATTTAACTGCCGAAAATGCTGTTATAGAGGCAATTTCCTTAGTAGGTGACCTCATGTCGGAGAAGTGGAAGCTCAGGGATGATAGACGTGTTTCCCACTAGTAATTACCAGTTGGAGGGGCGTTCAAGTGGGTTTCTTTCCAGTCTTATGTGGTAAATACCACCTTCCCACTTGGTTATGAACGCAGCAAAAGTCCCACGATAAAAGCATGTTTGCACCACCCCATGACATGCTTGAGAGGGGTGCAGGGGTGATGGTGGGGGGGTCAGGGGTTTAAAGCACTTGTCTCTGCAGCTTAGCCCAACATCTTTGTGGCGCGCTGGTTGGCTTCATCAATCCTGGTTTTGTTGGAATCAGCCTGAGAGAGAGAGAATTGAGATCGAATCAAATGTATTTATATAGCCCTTCTTACATCAGCTGATGATATGAAGTCATTCAAGCAATCAACTACCAATCAATAAATATTTTTGGATCGTCAACTCAAGGATGGGCTGCCAATCGTTAACACTGAAAATGTATTGATTGATTGATTTGTCATCGTCGACATAGTGGACATTACCTTGTCCATGATCCTGTCGATCTGCCGGTTCTGGGTGTCTATCTCGTTGCCCATGTCCAGGGCCATGTGACGCAGGTTACCGATGATCCCGCCCACCTGCTCCAGGTTCTCATCCATCTCATTCTCCCGGGCGTCGTCTGTTACCCTGGAAACACACATCGGATATTCCATGAAACTAGCTTTGGAGTGGCAGAGGGAGTCCACGCACGCACGCACGCACGTGCATGCACGCACACACACACACGCACACACACTCTTCCTAATACATGAACACACTCACCTGCGGATGAAGCCCCCACTGATTGCCATCTGTTCACGTTCGTCCACCACACGGGCCCCTGGCTGGCTGTTCACTACTCCATCCTGGTTGGCCCCCCACGCCTGGCCCCCACCCTTTATCCTGCAGGGACACGTACCAGTCAGGGTCTGTGTAGGTGAGTCAGTGTGTGTGCATGTAAACTGTAATTTGATGTAATATAAATATGACAATAGCCATGCATAGTGACAGCAAGGCAGCCCACCAACACAGCATACCAATGATATATTCGGGACATATAAATATATATATACTGTATATTATATATGTTAGCTCTATCAATGAATAACGGATTCGAGTAGGCCTACTGATCAATTGAATTCTAGTGTATTTACTGTGTCTATGTGGTTGATAGAAAGGGGTCCTTTATAGACTTGTAGATGGAGGAGACATAAACCCTCCCACCAACACAGACACAATCAACACACAGAACACCGAGCAGAAGACAACACAGACCGACACCAACGGACAGACAGGGAGACAGGAAGACAGACAGGGAGACAGGAAGACAGACAGGGAGACAGGAAGACAGACAGGGTGACAGGAAGACAGACAGGAAGACAGACAGGGAGACAGACAGGAAGACAGACAGAGAGACAGACAGGAAGACAGACAGGGAGACACGAAGACAGACAGGGAGACAGACAGGGAGACAGGAAGACAGACAGGGTGACAGGAAGACAGACAGGGAGACAGACAGGAAGACAGACAGGGAGACAGACAGGGAGACAGACAGGAAGACAGACAGGGAGACAGACAGGAAGACAGGAAGACATACAGGGAGACAGGCCGACAGACAGGGAGACAGACAGGGAGACAGACAGGAAGACAGGAAGACATACAGGGAGACAGACAGGAAGACAGACAGGAAGACAGGAAGACATACAGGGAGACAGGACGACAGACAGGGAGACAGACAGGGAGACAGACAGGGAGACAGGACGACAGACAGGGAGACAGACAGGGAGACAGACAGGGAGACATACAGGGAGACAGGACGACAGACAGGGAGACACATCATATCCACACCCTCTGGTTTCTGGAGGAAAACAGTTTAGATCACAATCAGAAATAAACCAGAACATGATAGTTAATGATACTGAATTACAGAACGACATGGAAATAGATAAATAACTACATATGATAAAAGTAACGTTTATTTATACATTTTTTTCAGATGCGGGACACTAAAAAGTTAGGTCATGCCGTGGTGGTAGCAGAGTCATTGCTGCAATGTGTGTGTAACACGGTGCAAGTGATCATTTGTAAAAAATAAAATAATATATATATGTAAAATAAAAATATATAGCTTTTTGGTGCCCACAACTGTAAGTAAAGGAAAATACATAGACAACACTAATGAACATAATGATATGGACATTATGTTATGGACACAGAAAAGGCGTTTGCCTCAGAACATGACTCAGAGGCCATAGTTTGGATTTGTAGTGGCTCCTTAGGTACTATTCATTCACACCCCATAACCATACACACACACGCGCGCACGCACACACACACACACACACACACATGCACATAATGTACACACACACACACACACCTGTCTTGTACAATATAGAGAAAGAAAAACATTCTAGGAAGTCAAGTTCGGTTTAAAATCACTTGGACTTTATAGACATTTTTGATTGTAGCTCACTACAGCAGTTAAATGTGCATAAAACAATAGCTTGGAAATATAAACTATTCCTATGATGGCAAATTGTCTTGAGAAGAAGTACACTATATATACAAAAGTATGTGGACACTCCGTCAACTTAGTGGATTCGGCTACCTCAGCCACACCCGTTCTGACAGGTCTATAAAATCGAGCACACAGCCATGCAATCTCCATAGACAAACGTTGGCAGTAAAATGGCCTTACTGAAGAGCTCAGTGACTTTCAATGTGGCACCGTCATAGGATGCCACCTTTCCAACAAGTCAGTTTGTCAAATTTCTGCCCTGCTAGAGCCGCCACCGATCAACTGTAAGTGCTGTTATAGTGAAGTGGAAACGTCAAGGATCAACAACGGCTCAGCCGCGAAGTGGTAGGCCACACAAGCTCACAGAACGAGACCGCCGAGTGCTGAAGCGTGTAGCTCGTAAAAATCGTCTCTCCTCAGTTGCAACACTCACTACCGAGTTCCAAACTGACCTCAGGAAGCAACGTCAGCATGTTCGTTGGGAGCTTCATGAAATGGGTTTCCATGGCCGAGCAGCCGCACACAAGCCTAAATTCACCATGCGTTATACCAAGCGTTGGCTGGAGTGGTGTTAAGCTCATTGCCATTGGACTCTGGAGCAGTATAAACACGTTCTCTGGAGTGATGAATCACGCTTCACCATCTGGTAATCCAACAGATGTATCTGGGTTCCGCAGATGCCAGGAGAACGCTAAATGGTCTGGGGCGGTTTTTCATGGTTCAGGGAAAGCCCCTTAGATTTTCATGGTTCAGGGAAAGCCCCTTAGATTTACATGGTTCAGGGAAAGCCCCTTAGTTACAGGGAAGGGAAATCTTAACTCTAGAGCATACAATTACTTTCTAGACAATTCTGTGCTTCCAACTTTGTGGCAACAGTTTGGGGAAGGCCCTTTCCCATTTCAGCATGACAATGCCCGCATGCACAAAACGAGGTCCATACAGAAATGGTTTGACACCTCCAAAGTGGCGCAGCTGTCTAAGGCACTGCATCGCAGTGCTAGAGGCGTCACTACAGATCCGGGTTCGATCCCGGGCTGTGTTGCAGGCGGCCGTGACCGGTAGACCCATGAGGCGGCGCACAATTGGCCCAGCGTCATCCGGGTTAAGGGAGGGTTTGGACGGCTGTGATGTCCTTGTCCCATTTCTCTCTTGCGACTCTTTGTGGTGGGCCGGGCGCATGGACGCTGACTTCAGTTGCCAGCTGTACGGTGTTTCTTCCGACACATTGGTGCGGCTGGCTTCCGAGTTAAGCAAGCAGTGTGTCAAGAAGCAGTCCAGCTTGGTGGGGTCGTGTTTCGGAGGAGGCATGGCTCTCAACCTTCACCTCTCCCGAGTCCGTACGGGAGTTGCAGCGATGGGACAAGACTGTAACTACCAATTGGATATCATGAAATTGGGGAGAAAAAGGGGTAAAAAGTACCCCAAAAAATCGAAAATTAATAAAATAATAATCAAAATTATTTGTTGAGATCGGAGAACTTGACAGAGCTCTAACCTCAACCCCATCGAACATCATTGGGATGAATTGCAACGCAGACTGTGAGCCAGGCCTAATCACCCAACATCAGTGCCTGACCTCACTAATGCCCTGGTGGCTGAATGGAAGCAAGTCCCTGCAGCAATGTTCCAACGTCTAGTGGAAAGCCTTCCCAGAAGAGTGGAGGCTGTTATAATAGCAAAGGGGGGTACCAACTCAATATTCAATACCAACTCAATATTATTTTTCATGATTTTGGAATGAGAATGTTCAATGAGCAGGTGTCCACATACTTTTGTCCATGTAGTGTATGTGACTTATAAATACTAATTAAATTTCTCTCTCTCTCTCTCTCTCTCTCTCTCTCTCTCTCTCTCTCTCTCTCTCTCTCTCTCTCTCTCTCTCTCTCTCTCTCTCTCTCTCTCTCTCTCTCTCTCTCTCTCTCTCTCTCTCTCTCTCTCTCTCTCTCTCTCTCTCTCTCTCTCTCTCTCTCTCTCTCTCTCTCTCTCCCCCCCCCCCCTCCAGGTCAAAGTGCAGGTGGAAGCAGCATGCACACTAGTTAAGACATCAAAGCAGGCAAGCAGGCAGGTGGGCAGACAGTCAGGCAATGCAGGCTGCACCTACTTGTTACAGGGACATGAACAAAGACCACAGAGAGACCCTAGATTGTTCAAATTCTTTTCTGCATCCTTCATGTCCTTATTGATCTGGTCCATCCCCTCCTCGATCCGCTCCAGTTGCTCTGATTATCAACACAAGTCAATTTTCCCCCACAAAGAACGACAGCACGTTGAAAACAAAAAGAAGAAGAAAGAAAAGAGAAGAAGAAGGGGAACGGGAGGACAAAGGAGAGGAGACAAAAAGAGACATTGACTGTGACAAGAGAGACAGACATTGGACAGCACTACCAACACCACACAGGCCCGTCGCCACCGGTACCTACTTGGCAACACATGGACATAATTGGACACAGCATTGCCCTAAACCCTTCATATCTTTCTCGGCCTCCTTCAAGTCTTGGTTGACCTTGTTCATGCCATCTTCAAACCGATCCAGTTGTTCTGGTGAGGACAAAGGTAATGAGAGCAGTGAAATGAATCGGATTGATGATTGCGCTCTAAACTACAGCCTATCAAACACAACCATAATGCGATGCAAGAAGTAAGATGCATTGTAAAGATGTACCAGGAAAGCAGGGGTTCTGTCATCACACCAGAGGCTAATAGAGGAGGTCAATGGTGACATAGACGTAGGTTTAAACTGTAGTATCACACTAATAGGCTATACTCACCTGATTCTTTTGTCAATAAAGACAGTGTACTGTAGATGTATTGGTATACATGTTTACTAGACAGGCACTTCCCATCCGAAATTCCATTGCTTTCTATTTAGTTTAACACATGGAATCATTCAGCTGATTAACACCAGTTTGTGCTTCAGCGGTGATTTGAACCAGTAGCCCGTTCAATGATTAGTCTACTTCCCTGACCTCTGGGCAGTGTTGAGGAAGCTACTCTGAAAATGTAGTTTACTAAGCTACCTATTATTTCACACTGGACAAGGTAAGCTACACAAAAGGTACCCTTATAAAAAAAAATATATAGTTTACTGAACTAAAGTTACTTTGAAAAAGTATTCTACTACATACAAACTACTTCGTGAGCTGAATTTGAAATGTCATATACTCCAATTGCAAGAATAGATCAATCTGGGGTCAAATGTTAAGAGAATATGGAATTTAGCCTATGGTCAGTTGATAAGAGAATGTGGAATTTAGCCCATGGTCAGATGTTAAGAGAATGTGGATTTTAGCCTATGGTCAGATGAGAATGTGGAATTTAGCCTATGGTCAGATGTTAAGAGAATGTGGAATTTAGCCTATTCAACAAGTGAGAATAAGGCAGGTCTGATGCTACCGAACACTGCCTCTGGGCCACACTTTCAGACTCACAGCATTAAAGCCAGTGCATTTAAACAACTTATGAGAGAGAGAGAGAGAGAGAGAGAGAGAGAGAGAGAGAGAGAGAGAGAGAGAGAGAGAGAGAGAGAGAGAGAGAGAGAGAGAGAGAGAGAGAGAGAGAGAGAGAGAGAGAGAGAGAGAGAGAGAGAGAGAGAGAGAGAGAGAGAGAGAGAGAGAGAGAGAGAGAGAGAGAGAGAGAGAGAGAGAGAGAGAGAGAGAGAGAGAGAGAGAGAGAGAGAGAGAGAGAGAGAGAGAGAGAGAGAGAGAGAGAGAGAGACTGAACAAGTGTTGTGAAGTAGTGGATGAGGTGAAAAGCATTATGGGGGATGCAAGCAGAATGTTTGAATAATATGTAAGTTGGGTAGCAACAGTAATGACCTCACCCCAAGAGCTCTAACCACTGATACAGGGTCAAATATTGGTTGATTCCTTAAATGGTGTGTTGGGTTATCATTGTGGGTACTCTGATCCTAGACCTGTAGTTAGGGTCAACATCTCCCTGGAGTGGGTCCAGGGGGAGTGGTCTGTGGCACAGGCAAGGCAGGGTAAGGGAATTCATGGCTGGGGTGGCTTGCTAGTTGATGTTTGAACATTTGTAAACAATCCCTGGGTTGTGGCGATGTGGAAACAACTCACAATGTTTGAGACAGATACACATGTCTCTGGTCACTGGACACAGAATGGACACAGACACAAGATGAAATAGGGAACTAGATGTGGAGCAGTCAACTAGACTTCTAGACTGATTCTGTTCTTTCTGGCTCCTTCTTCTCTTTCTCCCTTCTACATTTTCAGTGTCTTTCTTTTTCAGGTCTTTTTTTTCTCTCTCTCTCACTCTCACTCTCTCACTCTCGCACTCTCTGTAGTGTGACCATCTGCAGTCTGCCAGTCAGACAGATAGTGGGAACAGTATTGTTATCCTCTCTGGCGCCTCTGACGCCCCCAACAACAGCCTCCCCAGGTAATCCCATGGAAAGTGAGGGATTAGAGAAGAGGGGGAATGTGAGAGAGAGAGAAAGAGAGGGGCATCTTTACACAACACCACTCTGACCAATCAGAGGGTGGAAGACTGCCCTAAACTAATCAATGGTAACAGTTGGGATAGCCAATCAGATCAGTTCTGAAGTCACTCCACAGGTCCGATTTACAAAAAGCACTGACACCTAGTTCTAGGCTCTCTGGAAGTGGAATCTCTTCAACACTGGTACCTAGTTCTAGGCTCTCTGGAAGTGGAATCTCTTCAACACTGGCACCTGGTTCTAGGCTCTCTGGAAGTGGAATCTCTTCAACACTGACACCTGGTTCTAGACTCTCTGGAAGTGGAATCTCTCCAACATTGACACCTGGTTCTAGAATCTCTGGAAGTGGAATCTCTCCAACACTGACACCTGGTTCTAGACTCTCTAGAGGTGGAATCTCTTCAACACTGGTACCTGGATCTAGACTCTCTGGAAGTGGAATCTCTCCAACACTGGCACCTGGTTCTAGAATCTCTGGAAGTGGAATCTCTCCAACATTGACACCTGGTTCTAGAATCTCTGGAAGTGGAATCTCTCCAACATTGACACCTGGTTCTAGAATCTCTGGAAGTGGAATCTCTTCAACACTGGCACCTGGTTCTAGAATCTCTGGAAGTGGAATCTCTCCAACACTGACACCTGGTTCTAGAATCTCTGGAAGTGGAATCTCTTCAACACTGGCACCTGGTTCTAGAATCTCTGGAAGTGGAATCTCTTCAACACTGGCACCTGGTTCTAGACTCTCTAGAGGTGGAATCTCTCCAACACTGGCACCTGGTTCTAGACTCTCTAGATGTGGAATCTCTCCAACACGCTGGTGCTGAGGTAATTTAAATCTGGGAATTGATTACTCAGTGGTTTTGGCGTTTGCAGCGAGCGGGATGTTAGTACCATTACTCAGGAAGCCAGAGAGAAAGGTTATATGTTCCACTGACAGGCCTATTAGGTACCTCAGTGACATGTGGAACCGAGCCGGGGGCAGGAAGCCGTCCCATGGAGTTGAACACACAAATTAAACCCCTGCCTTGCTGGAACCTGGGAGGGAGCAACACACTGAACGTTGGAGATGTAAATACCATGAACAGAGCTGATATGACTGCTTTCTCCACATGTCAGAGAAACATAAAATGTGTTCTACAAAATATATTTATGTTGAAAGACTGCATTGTGTCCAAATGAATGCAGAAGGGGCTGTGAATGCTTTAGAAAGACTGTGCTTCTGTTACAATGTAACGGTCTAGTTCTATACCATACTAACATTATTCAGTGGTCTAATGAAGAGCTGGGACTGTCTTTCTTACTGCCATGAGACAACCATGACTGAAGAGCTGGGACTGTCTTCCATACTGCCATGAGACAACCATGACCGAAGAGCTGGGACTTTCTTCCATGCTGCCATGAGACAACCATGACTGAAGAGCTGGGACTGTCTTTCATACTGCCATGAGACAACCATGACTGAAGAGCTGGGACTGTCTTTCTTACTGCCATGAGACAACCATGACTGAAGAGCTGGGACTGTCTTTCTTACTGCCATGAGACAACCATGACTGAAGAGCTGGGACTGTCTTTCATACTGCCATGAGACAACCATGACTGAAGAGCTGATGTCCGTACAACTGAAGAGGTCTAATGAGGAGTAGACCTCCTGAAGAAGGAGTTAAACTCCTTAGTCTGCTTTATATTCTGAATGGAAGCAATTGAGGTCAACATAAAGGTAAGAACCTGACACGAGAAATGACCTAATACAACCAACTAGTACTATCAAGCTGCTTCTCCTGCCTATCCAACCAGTACTATCAAGCTGTTTCTCCTGCCTAACCAACCAGTAATATCAAGCTGCTTCTCCTGCCTAACCAACCAGTAATATCAAGCTGCTTCTCCTGCCTAACCAACCAGTACTATCAAGCTGCTTCTCCTGCCTATCCAACCAGTACTATCAAGCTGTTTCTCCTGCCTAACCAACCAGTAATATCAAGCTGCTTCTCCTGCCTAACCAACCAGTAATATCAAGCTGCTTCTCCTGCCTAACCAACCAGTAATATCAAGCTGCTTCTCCTGCCTAACCATCCAGTAATATCAAGCTGCTTCTCCTGCCTATCCAACCAGTAATGTCAAGCTGCTTCTCCTGCCTAACCAACCAGTACTATCAAGCTGTTTCTCCTGCCTAACCAACCAGTAATATCAAGCTGCTTCTCCTGCCTAACCAACCAGTAATATCAAGCTGTTTCTCCCGCCTATCCAACCAGTAATATCAAGCTGTTTCCCCTGCCTATCCAACCAGTAATATCAAGCTGCGTCTCCTGCCTAACCAACCAGTACTGTCAAGCTGCTTCTCCTGCCTAACCAACCAGTACTGTCAAGCTGCTTCTCCTGCCTAACCAACCAGTACTGTCAAGCTGCTTCTCCTGCCTAACCAACCAGTAATATCAAGCTGTTTCTCCTGCCTAACCAACCAGTACTATCAAGCCGGTGTTGGAGTCATGTAGACGTTGGTGAACAGAGAGTACAGAAGGGGACTAAGCATACACCCCTGAGGGGCCCCTGTGTTGAAAGTCAACGTGGTGGATGTGCTGATGTGTCACCTGGGGGTGGCCCAGGGAGTGGGCCCAGGGTGTCTGGGATGATGGTGTTGATGTGATCCATGACCAGCCTTTCAAAGTAATTTAGACCGGTACCTTGGAATTCTTGGGCACAGGGACTATGGTGGTTGGCTTCAAACATGTAAATATTATTACAGACTGAGTCAGGGGGAGGTTGAAAATGTCAGTGAAGACACTTGCCAGATAGTCAGCGCATGCTCTGAGTATGCATCCTGGTTATCTGTCTGAATGTTAACCTGTTTAAAGGTCTTCCTCACATCGGTTACGGTGAGCGTGGTCGCACAGTTGTCTGTAACAGCTGGTGCTCTCATGCATGATTCAGTGTTGCTAGCCTCGAAGCGAGCATAGAAGACATTTAGCTCCTCTAGCAGGCTCACGTCACTGGGCAGCTCGTGGCTGGGTTTCCCTTTGTAATCTATGATAGTTTGCAAGCCCTGCCACATCCAACGAGCATTATAGCCGGTGTAGTAGGATTCAATCTTTGTCCTGTTTTGACAATTTTCCTGTTTGATGGTTCGTCTGAGGGCATTGCAGGATTTGCAGGATTAGTATCCCACTCCTTGAAAGCGGCAGCTCTAGCCTTTAGCTCAGTGCGGGTGTTTCCTGTAATCCATGGCTTCTGGTTGGGATATGTACGCACGGTCACCGTGTGTACAACTTCGTCGATGCACTTATTCATGAAGCTGGAGATTAATGTGGTATACTCCTCAATGCCATTGTATGAGTACCGGAACATATTCCAGTCTGTGCTAGCAAAACAGTCCTGTAGTTTAGCATCTGCATCATCTGATCACTTCTGTATTGAACACGTCACTGGTACTTCCTGATGGAGTTTTTGCTTCTAAGCAGGAATCAGGAGGACAGAGTTATGGTCAGATTTGTGAAATGGAGGGCAAGGGAGAGCATTGTATGATTTCAGTTTCCCTGCATTAAAGTCACCAGCCACTAGGAATCAGTACTATCAGGCTGCTTCTCCTGCTTAACCAACCAGTAATATCAAGCTGTTTCTCCTGCCTAACCAACCTTATCCATCTGATCCACTTCCACAAGGTTACATTTCCTTAACCAAAGCCTTAACCCAGGGATTCTACAGATGGTGTCCTGTTTGAGTGCATGTAAATGAGATGTTTTGTCATTACCAGTATAACTGATCAGTGTGTCCTCTCAGTAAAGAGGATTTGCTATCAACTAACAACTTCACCTCTGAACCGCAGGGCCACAAGTTTCTTGTAACTGTGCTTTTTCTCAGATACGCTATTGAGTCAACAAGCAGTTAACCTCAATACTACAGCTCATTGTTACTGTCTACTGAGGAAATGTACTATACCTCTTATAAGACAAAGATACAAGCAAGACAGCAAACAGTTCAGACATTATATATTACAGAAATAACAATTTAAAATCCCTGGTGCTTTTACCTTTCTAACTGCACATAGTATACTAGCACTATGCAAATAGAGTTCAGTACATTATGGAGTAGTACAGCATAGTACATTACATTTAATTTATATAGTCATGTACAGTTGTCCAATATTAGAGTGTAATATTGTGTCTCTATAAGGACTTACCTCCCTGCTCATCCAGCATAACCAGAGTCCTGATACCGGCATCTTTACTCTGCACACCCCGGGTCAGAAGAAAAGAGGGGGGGATAGGTCAGCAGTGATATCAAGCAGTTCAGTGTTGGAGGCTATTTTGTAAATTACATCACCAAAGTCGAGCAGCATGAGTGAAGGATGCTTTGTTGCAAAATAAGATTCTAGATTTAATTTTGGTTTGGAGATGCTTAATGTGAATCTGGAAGGAGAGTTTACAGTCTAACCAGACACCTAGGTATTTGTAGTTGTCCACATATTCTAAGTCAGAACCGTCCAGAGTAGTGATGCTGCACGGGTGGGTAGGTGCTGGCAGAGATCGGTTGAAGAGCATGGATTTAGTTTTACTTGCATTTAAGAGCAGTTTGAGGCAACGGAAGGAGAGTTGTATGGCATTGAAGATCGTCTGGAGGTTAGTTACACAGTGTCCAAAGAAGGGCCAGAAGTATACAGAATGGTGTCGTCTGCGTAGAGGTGGATTAGAGAATAACCAGCAGCAAGAGCGACATCATTAATGTATACAGAGAAAAGAGTCGGCCCGAGAATTGAACCCTGTGGCACCCAGAGGCCCGGACAACAGGCCCTCTGATTTGACACACTGAACTCTATCAGAGAAGTAGTTGGTGAACCAGGCGAGGCAGTCATTTGAGAAACCAAGGCTGTTTAGTCTGCCGATAAGATTGTGGCGATTGACAGAGTTGAAAGCCTTGGCCAGGTCGATGAATACGGCTGCACAGTAATGTCTCAATTGAATGGAAAAGGTGAGAGGAGGAGAGTACGTAGAGACTAGAGTGAATACAACGTGGGTGCTATGAAAGTGAATTGTGTTTATGTGTGATCAGGTGTGTTTTCATTCCTCCGATTCTGTTGATAAAGGTTTCTTAAATGGAAGCAAACGAAACGGGGATGAAAATAGCTGAAATTGTCCAATTACACCCTAGATAAGCTAGATGCAGGCAAGAGTTTGCAAGGCAATATTGAATGTGTCACTGTCTGTCCATATGTCACTGTCTGTCATCTCAATTTTTTCTTTAGACCTGTGTGCACCTACGTTCACTCATAGGCTAGGTTGTGGCAACCTCATGATGGGTATAGGGAACATTAGAGTATCATGTAGTAGCCTCAACCTATCGATGTTACATTGAAACTGGGTGAATGGAATTTGAATGATAGTCATCCAACATGCTGTAACATAAATAAGTCCATGATGACGAAAATAAAGAACAGTCTGAAACGGCACAGACCGCCACCGGAATGCACTGACTGTAAGAGCGTCTGCTAATTTACTAAAATGTTAATATGTAAATGTAGAGAGACAGGCCTAATGACATGACCAGTCACATCTATCAGACTTCTTTTTTCCTGTCAGTGCTCACACATCAACAACTATGAGCTATGAAACCGTAGAGGATATGTGGGGGGGGGGGGGGGGGGGATTACATCGCCTGGGTTTGCATTATGACTTGCATAGGTTTTGTTCAAAGTGCTTCTGGAAACAACAGAAAGGAATCTTAAGATAGAGTGCATGTCTTTTAGAAAGGTTGACGTCCACGTCCTCTCTATGAATCTGACAGGGACGTGTATGTTTGACTTGGTAGCAGACCCTGATTCCTGCTGTGAAGTCACCACTCACTCCTCCTCACCTATGCAGTAGTAGGGCTCTAACGACTTACTCTGTTGCTATGACTACCGGGCCTCAGGTTCATGACGGAGTGAATCACAAACACCTGTGGTGGGCGAGAGTGCTCCACCATATGGCTTCCTAATGCACTACGTTTGGACAGAAAGGCTTTATCATCACCCTTCTATATATATATATCTATATATACTGTTAGTCCTTATATATATATATAATGAGAGAGAGAGAGAGAGAGAGAGAGAGAGAGAGAGAGAGAGAGAGAGAGAGAGAGAGAGAGAGAGAGAGAGAGAGAGAGAGAGAGAGAGAGAGAGAGAGAGAGAGAGAGAGAGAGAGAGAGAGAGAGAGAGAGAGAGAGAGAGAGAGAGAGAGAGAGAGAGAGAGAGAGAGAGAGAGGTTACTGGCCGTAAAATGGAGATTGTCATTGATTTTATCGATGTCTCCTGTATTGATCTGCAATCGATATGACAACTGCCTCCCCCAGCCCCCCGCCCCTGTATCCCCTTGCTGCCGAGCCATTGGATGGCCAGAGTTGGTTGCATGACATATAATATTCATACCTCGGCCAGAATTACAGTAGGCTACTAAACAACATCTCCAGTGGCACACTGACTCACCTAATGAGGAAGATGAAGCCATAGGCTACTAGTCATGGTGATGGCAGATGCACTTGTTTTTTTGTTTGTTATTTCTGTTGGTTCAACAGACAGATTAGTCTTCTCTTTCCAAACTGTACGTTTTTCCCGCAAATGTATTTTGAAATTCACAAAAGGCAAACAGACAACTGCAAACAACCATAGAAATATAATCCATAGATTCCCATTCAAGTAAGGACTAGCAGCCATGCTAGTGTACCCATGCCATGCTAGTGTACTCATACTCAAGTAAGGACTAGCAGTAAGGACTAGCAGTAAGGACTAGCAGTAAGGACTAGCAGTAAGGACTAACAGTAAGGACTAGCAGCAAGGACTAGCAGTAAGGACTAACAGTAAGGACTAACAGTAAGGACTAACAGTAAGGACTAGCAGTAAGGACTAGCAGCCATACTAAGGACTAGCAGCCATGCTAGTGTACCCATGCCATGCTTGTGTACTCATACTCAAGTAAGGACTAGCAGCCATTGCTAGTGTACCCATGAGTTTAACACTCAAATTGCCAGGGTAAGAGGTTCAAAATGGATTAAATGTCTAACTCAACAAGCTCTATATTTGATTCGCATGCTGCACAAATGGCTGCTTTCCCGACTGTAGGCAACTGGTAACTAACAAAATAAAGGAAACACGTGAGTAAATGGCTGCTTTCCCGACTGTAGGCAACTGGTAACTAACAAAATAAAGGAAACACTTGAGTAAATGGCTGCTTTCCCGACTGTAGGCAACTGGTAACTAACAAAATAAAGGAAACACTTGAGTAAATGGCTGCTTTCCCGACTGTAGGCAACTGGTAACTAACAAAATAAAGGAAACACTTGAGTAAATGGCTGCTTTCCCGACTGTAGGCAACTGGTAACTAACAAAATAAAGGAAACACTTGAGTAAATGTGAAATACAAAATGGATGCTATGGTATAAACTATGCCACGGCGCATTGAAACTGTTCTGGCAGCTCAAGGTGACCCAACATCCTTTTAAGACACTTTAAATACGGAAAGTATTCAGACCCCTTGACTTCTTCCACATTTTGTTACATTACAGCCATATTCAAAAAATGATTAACTTCTCTAGGATAGGGGGAAGCATTTTCACGTTTGGATGAAAAGTGTGCCCAGAGTAAACTGCCTCCTACTCAATCCCAGATGCTAATATATGCATATTATTAGTAATATTGGATAGAAAACACTCTGAAGTTTCTAAAACTTTTTGAATCATGTCTGTGACTATAACAGAACTTATTTGTCAGGCAAAACCCTGAGGACACACCATTCAGATTTTTTTTTTGAGGTCACTCTCTTTTCAATGGGGTTTCATTGGGAATCCAGATTTCTAAGGGACCTTCCTGCAGTTCCTATCGCTTCCACTGGATGTCACCAGTCTTTAGAAATTGGTTGAGGTTTTTCCTTTGAGCAATGTAGAAGTAGCCATGTTCAGAATGAGGCTCCAGCGAAGTGTACTGTTTGTTAGAGGCACGTGACCAGAAAGCATGCTACACATTGTTTTCCTCCGGTATTGAACACAGATCATCCCGTCTTCAATTTTATCGATTATTTACGTAAAAAAATACCTAAAGTTGTATTACAAAAGTAGTTTGAAATATTTGCACAACACTTACAGGTAACTTTTGAGATATTTTGTAGTCACGTTGTGCAAGTTGGAACCAGTGTTTTTCTGGATCAAACGCGACAAATAAATGGACATTTTGGATATATATTGACGGAATTAATCGAACAAAAGGACCATTTGTGATGTTTATGGGACATATTGGAGTGCCAACAGAAGAAGCTCGTCAAAGGTAAGGCATGAATTATATATTTATTTCTGCGTTTTGTGTCGCGCCTGGAAGGTAGAAATATGATGGTCTGTGATTGTTATTTTATTTTATTTTTTTATTTTTTTGGGGGGTGGATCAGCTTAATATTGCGGAAAGAATGTTGTTTCCAATGTAATTGTCTGCATCATTTCCAATCCCCCATATTTTTTGGGGTAAATATATATATCCATTCACGTATGCATACATATACACATATATACATACACATACCTACATAGACATACATACTTTTTTTTAAAGAGTATACCTTTATTATTATTCCCTGCAAACCCTACCACCGATCCCCCAATTGGAGTAAACTGATAAACATTTCTGTTTTTACCTTCAATTTATACATCTTATACACATTTACAGACACAGTCTACTTTATAATAGTTATCTCTTGTTTGTTCTTAGTCCTTCCTCTATTTCTGTTGTCCCTCCAGTTTGATTTCCACTTGTAACTGTGCTATTTCACAATAGCTCCGCACCTATACACATTTCACAGATCCCGTATGCCCTACATTGTTTATCTTGTTATTAGTCCCACCCTTCAGCTCCACTCAACCTTTCCCATCTATCTTCCAACATCATCCATTTCGGATTTTTATTTGCCATATATTTTTCAGCTGTGCTGTGATGCTTCACAAAAGATTTGAATCTTCCTATTCTCATAGCTTCCACGGATTGTAAATTAAAAATAAACATTTTTGCTAAAATAATTATTATATTATTGATTGATTGACTATGGCTTTTCAAATCCCCCAGTATTGCTATCTGTAGCGTTAGTTCTACGCAAATGTTGCAATTCTTCAACCATTCCTGGACCTGTGACCAAAAACGAGCTACATGCGGACAATACCAAAATAAATGGTCTAATGACTCTGCCTCCTCACAGCAGAATCTACAGAGCTGAGAAGATTGTATCCCCCATATATATAACATTCTATTAGTTGCAAGAATTTTGTACAATAATTTAAATTGAAAAATTCGAAGTTTTGAATCCGGCGTTGTTTTGCGTATCAATTCATAAACCATGTGCCATGGAATGGGTACATCGAAAATCTCTTCCCAACTATTTTGCAATTTATATGGCACAGCTGTAAGTTTTTTGGTCCTTAAATGAAATTGGTATATGTTTTTATTTATCACACTTTTCTTTAACCATTTATGTTCTTTAATATAAGGCCGACATACAAGTTCCTTACTTTTATCCCCTTCCACCTGCCTCTTCCATTTTTGTGGTAATGCTGCAATTAATTGGTTGTAATTTTGGGTAGAGCAGACATTTCCATATGTCTGTGTTAGCTGCATGTGTGACATTACTCCACCAGTCCTATTTATGATATCATTCACAAAAATTATACCTTTTTTAAACATTTCTTCGATAAATACAGTTTTTTTATCAATTACTATATTTGAATTTAACCACAAGATTTGTTGTACTATTTGTTCCGTCCTTTCAGGTGGATTAAACTGAAATTGCAACCAACTTTCTAAGGCTTGTTTAAAAAATAAAGATATTTTGGAGATTATTTCCTTTTCAAGCAACCGAAAGTGAGCAGGTGTAATCTGAATAAAGGGAAAAAGGCCCTTCTTGAACATAGGATGAGACATTCGTACCAATCTACTAGAGAACCAGTTTGGATTTAAGTATAACTTTTGTATGACTGATGCCTTTAGTGAGAGGTCTAATGCTTTAATATTTAATAATTTCTGCCCTCCGAATTCATATTCGTTATATAAATAGGCCCTTTTAATTTTATCTGGCTTGCCGTTCCAAATAAAATTGAATATTTTTTGTTCATATAATTTAAAAAGCAGGTCACTAGGTGTAGGCAAAACCATAAGCAAATAGGTAAACTGTGATATGATTAAAGAGTTAATCAGGGTGATTTTCCCACAAATAGACAGGTATTTTCCTTTCCATGGTAGCAAGATCTTATCTATTTTTGCTAACTTTCTATAAAAATGTATTGGAGTGAGATCATTTCTTTCTTTTGGGATTTGTATACCGAGTATGTCCACATCACCGTCAGACCATTTAATTGGTAAACTACATGGCAATGTAAAATGTGTATTTTTTAGTGATCCAATACGTAATATGGTACATTTATCATAATTTGGTTTTAATCCAGAGAGGATAGCAAATGTATCTAGATCCTCTAAGAGGCCGTGGAGAGATTCTAGTTGTGGTTTTAAAAGAAAACATGAATCATCAGCGTACAATGACACCTTAGTTTTTAGGCCCTGGATTTCTAATCCCTTAATATTAATGTTTGATCTAATTTTAACAGCTAACATTTCGATGGCAATAATAAATAGATATGCCGATAGTGGACAACCTTGTTTTACTCCTCTAGATAGTTTAAAACTTTCTGAGATGTAGCCATTATTTACTATTTTACACCTAGGGTTACTATACATAATTTTTACCCATTTTATAAGAGATTCCCCAAAATTGAAATATTCTAGGCATTTATATATAAACTCCAGTCGTACTTTATCAAAAGCCTTTTCAAAATCAGCTATGAAAACCAGGCCTGGTGTCCCCGATATTTCATAGTGTTCTATTGTTTCCAGTACTTGCCTTATATTATCTCCAATGTATCGTCCATGTAAAAAACCTGTCTGATTAGGATGAATAATATCTGACAAAACTTTTTTTATTCTATGCGCCAAGCATTTTGCTAGGATTTTTGCATCACAACACTGAAGTGTAAGAGGTCTCCAATTTTTTAAATGGACTGGATCTTTATATATACCACTTGGGTCCTGTTTCAGTAATAATGATATCACACCTTCTTGTTACGTGTCTGATAATCTATCATTTATATAGGAGTGGTTAAAACAAGCTAATAGTGGTCCTTTGAGTATATAAAAAAAATGTTTGTATACTTCCACTGGTATGCCATCCAGTCCTGGAGTTTTCCCATCCTTAAAGGCCCCAATTGCATCAAGTAGTTCCTCCTCTGTAATTAGGCCTTCACATGAGTCTTTCTGTACAGATGTTAATTTTACATTATTATTAGGGAAAAAATCCATACAATTAGTTTCAGTTAGTGGAGATGGAGGAGCCTGAAACGAAAATATATTCTTAAAGTACTTTACTTCCTCTTTCAAAATATCATTTGGTGAATCATGCGTGACTCCATCATTTGTAACAAGTTTTAATACGTTTTTTTTGGTAGCATTTCTATATTGAAGATTGAAAAAGAATTTGGTGCATTTCTCCCCATATTCCATCCAGTTAGCTTTATTTTTGTAATATATTACACTGGATCTTTCTTGAATAAGTTCCTCCATTTCTTTTTGTTTTTCCTCTAACTTATTCTGTGCCTCTATGGTACCGTTTTTATTGTTATCTAACTGTACTGTTAGTCCTTCAATTTCCTTTGTTAATATGGACTCTTTTGATCGAAATTGCTTTTGTTTTATAGATGAGTACTGAATTGCATGGCCTCTAAAGGCACACTTAAAAGTGTCCCATACAATATGGGGATCTGCTGTACCTATGTTATGTCTAAAAAAGTCAGTTATAAATTCTTCTGTCCTAGTTCTAAACAATTTATCATCTAGTAGGCTTTGATTAAATTTCCAATATCCTCGCCCACGTGGAAATTCTGTAAGAGTAATATATATGCCAATTATGTGATGGTCCGACCGCATTCTGTCCCCTATCAAACACTTTTTAACTTTTGGTGCCAGAGAGAATGATATAAGAAAGTAGTCAAGGCGACTAGCTTGATTAAGCCTCCGCCATGTATATCTCACTAGGTCAGGGTATTTAAGTCTCCATATATCCACTAATTCCAATATATCCATGACATTCCTGATTTCCTTAAGTGCCTGAGGGTGATAGTTTGTAGTGTGATTTCCTTTCCGGTCCATAGAGGTATTTAAGACCGTATTAAAATCTCCCACTATAATAATAGAGTCTAGTGTTGCTTGTAGAGTTGATACATTCTTATATATATTGTCAAAGAAGCTTGGATCATCATTATTCGGACCGTATAGGTTAATAAGCCATATATGTTTATTGTCCAATAACATATTTAAAATAATCCATCTACCTTGAGGATCTGTTTGGACAAGTTGCACATTTGGATCAAAGTTATTATTAATTAAAACCATCACCCCTTTTGAATTTCTTTGCCCATGGGAGAAATATATTTCGCCCCCCCAGTTCTTTTTCCACAAAACTTCATCTAAAACTGTTGAATGGGTTTCCTGTAAACAGTAGATATTATAATCCTTCTCTTTTAGCCAGGTAAATACTGATCGTCTTTTCTTATTATCTGCTAAGCCATTACAATTGTAACTGGCTATACTTATTTCACCACTTACCATAATGAGACACACCTTTCAATTATTTTTATCAAAATATATGTTTGTAAACGTCCTATTAAAAAGTAACATAATGATTGAGTGTCTATATAGTTGTACCATGACATTTGCATCTCCATTAAGCAAACCTCCAATTGGTCCCCACTATTCCACCCGCCAAAAGCCCCCATCTCGAGTTGGGTTGTCATCCCAATGCCCGGCAGACCACCCCCGACCCCCCGCATCGCACAGCCCCGGACCGACTGGGATCCATCCTTCGAAAAGTGCACACAGCACCATCCACCGAACCGAAGCAGATCCATTGCCAAATGCATTTCCATCGCCCTCACCTCGATTTTTATTACATATTGCTGTGAATCATCCTCTATAGTCCCTAACATCTTTTACTTCTTCCTTCGCAACCGTTGTGGGATACACACATACACCCACACACATTCAGCCCTTACCCCCACACAACCATAAGCTCACCCTCTCAACAATTGCACCATCCCAGAGCCCAACTCAAGATGGGTCATGATTTACAAATGTACTTGCAGTTGCAGCTGCATGAGAAGGCCTGCAAGACCGCGCAAAAAATGAGCATAAATGTAGAGATTTATTTACCATTGTCACGTCCTAGATGATGGAGGTCAAATGTACACCTTCTTCCTGAAACACCCACAATACGGTCATCCATTTTGACCATGTTCCCAAGCCTCTCCATGCAGTCCGATTGGTTTCGTGCCACCAGGGCCACAATAATATACCCCCTCTCTGAATGTCCGAGTGTGACCCCCTCCCCATGGGTTACTGCAGCTAGTGTTGCCAGCACTGCCACTGCCTGGGTGGGGGCACCCCACCGGAATCCCCACCGGCTAGGTACAAGGTCATCAAGGTTCTCATTAGCAGCTTTGAGAATTTCCTTGTTTATTATGCTCTCCCTTTAGGGGGCTTTGGCTTTGCAGGACCAACCCTGCCAAGCAGGCTCAGAATCTTGAGGGGGCAGTGCTGCTCTTGGTCCCTGGCCTCATTTTGGCTGCATACAGACCGCATACAGCATGCACATAAAACAGTTAGGGACTTCTCCTTAGTATCTGGGCTATTCATGTGGGTGTCTAGGGTATAGGGCCATGGACCGTACCATTAAAATAGGATAATAAATAATTAGATATAATTTATTTTAAAAATGTAGTTCCCCATGATAGGACAATAAATAAACAAGACGTGTAATTCATTATAAAAGTATATCCATCATCTGAACAACATTGAAAGCCCTCTCATACCCGGCCCACAGCAATACACTGGCTCTGGGATATGCAACTATTTCATTACTCACTCACTCAACTTTTCAAACATAACAAATAAAAATAAACACACACCACACCATCCACACATACTGTGCCTTCTGTTTACTTAGTTTTTATCTTCACTATATAGAAATAGTGCTTGTGTTCAATTAGTTATATGTGAAGATTTATAGAAAAGCTATATTTTGTATTGTATTGTTACAATCTGTAACCGGGCTTGAATTGTGTTTATTTTCCTCATCTATGAGAACTTTGTAATTTTTAAAATAACCATGGAGTAATCTTTGTGTCTCTGAACAACTGGTTATCAATATATAGTTTATCAATGACGAGAGCTACTCGTTTCGCTTTTAATCTATTTTCTTTGAAAATTGGATACAGAACTTTGCGCCGTTCTGCAATTTCTTTCGGAAACTGATCATTCATGCCAATTTTGGTCCCAGCAAGTCTTTTACCCAGGCTTTTAACCATTATTTTATCTTTAAATGAAGCAAATTTGGCAACGATTGGGCGTTCGTACCTCTGCCCTCTCTGTCCGAGGCGGTGTACACGTTCAAGTTGGATCTTATCGATAACTTCGCGCGGTATCTGAAGCGCTGCAAAAAGGAACTCTCTAACTACAGATTCAGGAACCTCTCCTTCTTTCTCTTGGATACCTGTAAGTACCAAATTCTCTCTCATGGATCTAGTTTGTATGTCCAGTAAGCATTCCTTCAGAACGTTGTTCTCCTTTTTAAATTCATTCATTTCGGTTTCAATCTTATTGACCGTCCCTTTTAGCGCGTGTGTTTCCTTCTCCAAAGCCGCAGCTTTTTCATCACTCATCTCTAGGCTTGCCTTCAACTCTTTTATATCTTTACTAACTAATTCAAGTATACCCAGTTTGTCATTTATTGATTTTAACAGATCGGTTTCGACCTTTACCATTGCCGGTGTTGAGAATATTAGATCATCCGTGTCGGTTGAGGAGTCACGTTTTCGTTTTTGATTCGGTTCCCCTGTCTTATTCTCCGTCATGTTTGGGTGTTGCTTGTTTTCGTAATATTTGTCGATAAATGTCTCTAGTCTTAGGATTTGTTTTGTGTTATTATCCAGATTGAAGGTTATCACCCACCAGATTATTTAGTGCTAATATTTTAGTCTAATTTAGCAGATAATTCTAATATTATGTTTTATCTTGAGGTGCTCTACATAACTTCGTTCAGTCCGCCATTACCTTTACGTTACCTTTACGTCCGCCCTGTGATTGTTAGCTGGGGTCTGTGATTGTTAGCTGGGGTGCTATCCTCAGATAATAGCATTGTTTGCTTTCGCCGTAAAGTGTCTTAAAAATCTGACACGTTGGCTGGATTCACAACAAGTGTAGCTTTAATTTGGTATATTGAATGTGTGATTTCATGAAAGTTTAATTTTTAGAGTAATTTATTACTCCAACACTGGATGTTGGACAGGTGGGACGCTACCGTCCCACATTTCCCAGAGAGGTTAAATAATTTTTTCCCTCATCAATCTACACCATGATGAAAAAGAAAAACTGTTTTTAGAAATGTTTGCAAATTTTTACAAAATAAAAAATCTGAAATATCACATTTACGTAAGTATTCAGGCCCTTTAAGTCTTCTTGTGTATAACGCTACAAGCTTGGCGCGCACACCTGTATTCGGGGAGTTTCTCCCATTCTTCTCTGCAGATCCTCTCAAGCTCTGTCAGATTGGATGGGGAGCGTCACTGCACAGCTATTTTCAGGTCTCTCCAGAGATGTTCGATCAGGGTCATTTATTTGTCACATGCGCCGAATACAACAGGTAGACCTTACAGTGAAAAGCTAACAAAAAAAAGTAAGAGATAAGAAAATCAAATGATTAAAGAGCAGCAGTAAATCACAATAGCGGGGCTAAATAGTCTGGGTAGCCATTTGATTAGCTGTTCAGGAGTCTTATGGCTTGGAGGTAGAAGCTATTTAGGAGCCTCTTGGACCTAGACTTGGCGCTCCGGTACCGCTTGCTGTGCGGTAGCAGAGAGAACAGTCTATGACTAGGGTGGCTGGATTCTTTGACAATTTTTAGGGCCTTCCTCTGACACCGCCTGGTATAGAGGTCCTGGATGGCGGGAAGCCTGGTCCCGGTGATGTAGGCCGTACGCACTACCCTCTGCTGTGCTTTGCGGTCGGAGGCCGAGCAGTTGCTATACCAGGGAGTGATGCAATCCAACAGGATGCTCTCGATGGTGCAGCTGTAAAACCATTTGAGGACTCATGCCAAATCTTTTCAGTCTCCTGAGGGGGAATAGGCTTTGCGTGCCCCTGCACGACTGTCTTGGTGTGCTTGGGCAATGTTAGTTTGTTGGTGATGTGGACATCAAGGAACTTGAAGCTCTCAACCTGCTCCACTACAGCCCCGTCGATGAGAATGGGGGCGTGCTCGGTCCTCCTTTTCCTGTAGTCCACAATCATCTCCTATGTCTTGATCACGTTGAGGGAGAGGTTGTTGTCCTTGCACCACACGGTCAGGACTCTGACCTCCTCCCTGTAGGCTGTCTCATCATTGTCGGTGATCAGGCCTCCCACTGTTGTGTCATCAGCAAACTTAATGATGGTGTTGGAGTCGTGCCTGGCCGTGCAATCATGAGTGAACAGAGAGTACAGAAGGGGACTGAGCACACATCTCTGAGGAGCCCCCGTGTTGAGGATCAGCATGGCAGATGTGTTGTTGCCTATCCTTACCACCTGGGGGTGGCCCGTCAGGAAGTCTAGGATCCAGTTGCAGAGGGAGGTGTTTAGTCCCAGGGTCCTTAGATTAGTGATGAGCTTTGTGCGCACTATGGTGTTGAACGCTGAGCTGTAGTCAATGAATAGCATTTTCACATAGGTGTGCCTTTTTTCTAGGTGGGAAAGGGCAGTGTGGAGTACGATTGAGATCTGCTTCATCTGTGGATCTGTTGGGGCGGTATGTGAATTGGAGTGAGTCTAGGGTTTCCGGGATGATGGTGTTGACGTGAGCCATGACCAGCCTTTCCAAGCACTTCATGGCTACAGACGTGAGTGCTACTGGGCAGTAGTCATTTAGGCAGGTTACCTTGGTGTTCTTGGGCACAGAGACTATGGTGGTCTGCTTGAAACATGTAGGTACTACAGACTCGGTCAGGGAGAGGTTGAAAATGTCAGTTGGTCTGCACATGCTCTGAGTTTACATTCTGGTAATTCTTCTGGCCCCGCTGCCTTGTGAATATTGACCTGTTTAAAGGTCTTGCTCACATCGGGTATGGAGAGCGTGATCACACAGTCATCCGGAACAGCTGGTGCTCTCATGCATTCTTCAGTGTTGCTTGCCTTGAAGCGAGCATAAAATACATTTAGCTCATCTGGTAGGCTCGCGTCACTGGGCAGCTCGTGGCTGGGTTTCCCTTTGTAGTACGAAATGGTTTGCAAGCCCTGCCACATCTAACGAGCATCAGAGCCGGTGTAGTATGACTCAATCCTAGTCCTCTATTGATGCTTTGCCTGTTTGATGGTTCGTCTGAAGGTATAGCGGGATTTCTTATAAGCGTCCGGATTAGTGTCCCGCTCCTTGAAAGTGGCTGTTCTAGCCTTTAGCTCGGTGCGGATTTTGCCTGTACTGCATGGCTTCTGATTGGGATATGTACGAACGTTCCCTGTGGAGACGATGTTGTCGATGCACTTATTGATGAAGCTGGTGACTGAGGTGTTACACTCCTCAATGCCATTGCATGAATCCCGGAACATATTCCAGTCTGTGCTAGCAAAACAGTCCTGTAGTGTAGCATCCGCATAATCTGATCACTTCCGTATAGAGCGAGTCACTGGTACTTCCTGCTTTAGTTTTTGCTTGTAAGCAGGAATCAGGAGGATATCATTATGGTCAGATTTGCCAAATGGAGGTTGAGGGAGAGCTTTGTATGCGTCTCTGTGTGTGGAGTAAAGGTGGTCTAGAGTTTTTTTCCCCTCTGGTTGCACATGTGACATGCTGGTAGAAGTTAGATTAACATGGATTTAAGTTTGCCTGCATTAATGTTCCCGGCCAATAGGAGTGCCACTTCTGGACGAGCATTTTCTTGTTTACTTATACAGCTTGTTGAGTGCTGTCTTAGTGCCAGCATCGGTTTGTGGTGGTAACTAGATGGCTACAAAAAATATAGATGAAAACTCTCTTGGTAGATAGTGTGGTCTACAGCTTATCACCTCGAGCACCACATGTTATTGACAAATAGACACACCCTCCCACCCCTCGTCTTACCAGAAGTAGCTGTTCTGTCCTACCGATGCACTGAAAACCCAGCCAACTGTATATTATCCGTGTCGTTGTTCACCCACGACTCGGTGAAACATAAGATATTACAGTTTTTAATATCCTGTTGGTAGGATAGTCTCGAATGGAGATCATCCAGTTTATTCTCCAGTTTATACCTATAACATGATGCAGCCACCACTATGCTTGAAAAATGGAGAGTGATACTCAGTAGGGTTGTATTGGATTTGTCCCCCCCCAAAAAAAATTGTATCCAGGACAAAAGGTGAATTGCTTTGCCACATTTTTTGCAGTATTACTTTGGTGCCTTGTTGCAAGCAGGATGCATGTTTGGGGATATTTTTTATTCTGTACAGACTTCCTTCTTTTCCCTCTGTCAATTAGGTTAGTATTGTGGAGTACCTACAATGTTGCTGATCCATCCTCAGTTTTCTCCTATCACTGCCATTAAACTCTGCAACTGTTTTAAAGTCACCATTGGCCTCATGGTGTAATGCCTAAATGGTTTCCTTCCTCTCCGTCAACTGAGTTAGGAAGGACGCCTGTATCTTTGCAGTGACTGGATATATTGGTACACCATCCAAAGTGTAATTAATAACTTCACAGGGGCCTCCTGAGTGGCGCAGTGGTCTGAAGCACTACATCGCAGTGCTAGCTGTGCCACTAGAGATTCTGGGTTCGAGTCCATTCTCTGTCGCAGCCGGCCGTGACCGGGAGACCTATGGGGTGGCGCACAACTAGCCCAGTGGTGTCCGGGTTAGGGGAGGGCTTGGCCGGCAGGGATGTCCTTGTCCCATTGAACATCAGCGATTTCTGTGGAGGGCCGGGCGCAGTGCACTCTGACACGGTTGCCAGGTGTACGGTGTTTCCTCTGACACATTGGTGTGGCTGGCTTCCGGGTTAAGTGTGCATTGTGTCAAGAAGCAGTGTGGCTTCGTTGGGTTGTGTTTCAGCGGATGCACGGCTCTCGACCTTCGTCTCTCCCGACTCCGCACAGGAGTTGCAGCGAAGAGACAAGACTGTAACTACCAATTGGATATTTCACGAAATTGGGGAGAAAAAAAGGGGTAAAAATAAAACATGCTCAAAGGGATATTCAATGTCTGCTTTTTATTTTTAACCATCTACCATTCTTCCCTTCCCTTAGTCCCCTTCCTCGCGAGGCATTTGAAAACCTCTCTGATCTTTGTTGTTGCATCTGTGTTTGAAATTCACTGCTCGACTGGGGGACATTACAGATAACATTATGTGTGGGGTATAGAGATGAGGTACTCATTCAAAAATCATGTTCAACAGTATTATTGCACACAGAATGAGTCCATTGAGTAACTTACTATATGACAGAGTCCATGTAACTTATTATATGACAGAGTCCATGTAACTTACTATATGACAGAGTCCATGTAACTTACTATATGACAGAGTCCATGTAACTTACTATATGACAGAGTCCATGTAACTTATTATATGACAGAGTCCATGTAACTTACTATATGACAGAGTCCATGTAACTTACTATATGACAGAGTCCATGTAACTTACTATATGACAGAGTCCATGTAACTTATTATATGACAGAGTCCATGTAACTTACTATATGACAGAGTCCATGTAACTTATTATATGACAGAGTCCATGTAACTTATTATATGACTTTGTTAAACACATTTTTACTCTTGAGTTTATTTAGACAAAGGGGTTGAATACTCATTGACTTATTGACATTTCAGCTTTTCATTTTTGATTCATTTGTAAACATTGCAAAAACCTGAATTCCACTTTGACTTTACGGGATATTGTGTGTAGATCAGTGACAACAAAAAAAATCGCAATTGAATACATTTTTGATTCAGGTTATAACATAACAAAATGTGTAAAAATCAAGGGGTGTGAACACTTCCTGAAGGCACTGTATTTAATATATACTGTACAATATAAACTGTATATATATATTATTATAATAAAAATGTTTGCTGCCTCTTGGGCCTCCCACGGGCTTCAACCCCTGTAAGCTCCTGCATTAAGCCGGCCCTGTTCATACCATGTATTATTTAGTGCATGTCATTTTAATACAGCTAGCATACCTACATATAGATTTGAGAAATGTAGAGAAAGTACGAGGCATGGAAATAGACTTGATAGCACCAGATGCTTCTCTTCAACATGAATTATTTATGGTTAAATTTCACATAATGACCCAATTACATGGAGACATATGACACTGCTATTACTGTGTATTTGAAACTGCCACTTTCCCACCAAACATTCAGTAGGAGCAGGACAGATTTCAACTGCCACTTTCCCACCAAACATTCAGTAGGAGCAGGACAGATTTCAACTGCCACTTTCCCACCAAACATTCAGTAGGAGCAGGACAGATTTCAACTGCCACTTTCCCACCAAACATTCAGTAGGAGCAGGACAGATTTCAACTGCCACTTTCCCACCAAACATTCAGTAGGAGCAGGACAGATTTCAACTGCCACTTTCCCACCAAACATTCAGTAGGAGCAGGACAGATTTCAAAAGTGTTTCCAGGCATATATCACCTATGATTTTCACCTTTTGTCAGTGTAATCTTGTTTACATTCTAGAATCTGTCTGTCTGTCTGTCTGTCTGTCTGTCTGTCTGTCTGTCTGTCTGTCTGTCTGTCTGTCTGTCTGTCTGTCTGTCTGTCTGTCTGTCTGTCTGTCTGTCTGTCTGTCTGTCTGTCTGTCTGTCTGTCTGTCTGTCTGTCTGTCTGTGTGTCTGTGTGTCTGTGTGTGTGTGTGTGTGTGTGTGTGTGTGTGAGAGATGAGGGATTACATATGTTCTTCAGATCCCGTCTCTCTGGAGATAGCCACCGACTAGCAGCATTGATTATTTTCCTCTTGCTCTCTCCCTCCACCATTTCAACAGAGTCCTGATATAACAGACTTCATAACACTGTCTCTCTCTCCCTCCCTCCACCGTTTCCACAGAGTCCTGATATAACAGACTATAATACTGTCTCTCTCTCCCTCCCTCCACCGTTCCACAGAGTCCTGATATAACAGACTATAATACTGTCTCTCTCCCTTCTCATCCTGAACGGCTCAAAGCGTACATGGGAACAGACAGGTAGATTTAACCCCTCTGTCACTAGTTGGTTCAAATCTTTGCATTGAAAGAGTCAACTGGAATATGTGCCTGATGCTCCACTGAATGCTCCGTTGCTAAATTCATAAACCCCAGACATCTCAGTCAATGACAACCTTACGTAGTGTTATAATGCTTCATAACAGGGCGGCTCAGCGGATAAGTCAGTTTGTGGGGCTGATTAAAGACAGACTAGAGGACAGAGGCAGAGTCGAACAACATTACATCAAGGAGATGGATAGCCCAGGAATCCGTCAGTCAACATATTCACAACCTCCATAAAACGTAACAACACCCCCACTCAGTCAACATATTCACAACCTCCATAAAACGTAACAACACACCCTTTCAGTCAAAGAGAGGGCTTCCACTGCGCTTAAACGGATACGCTCCATACACCAATACGCACTCTTAGCTGATTCTATTAGCCTAGCGTCGCTAGTTCAAAGTCCACTCAACGGCTATCACCCTGTGCTTGAGAGAAGAAGTCTGTAATTGGATATTTGGAAAAGTATTGACCTGGGTGGGTGGGTTTCTCAAAGCCTTGGTAGCTAAAGAACTACGGTATTTTTCTTAACAACCAAGCTTCATAGCCGTGAAAGAGTTACAACTATAAACGTGATGTGTGACAGGTCAATGTTCTACGTGTGAACGAACAACATCAGTGAAATAAAGAAGGTATTATTCTAGGAGTGGAGTGAGCCTAGGTAAACAATAACATAGTACTTATGCACATAGTACTTTGAGAAAGGGTCTGAATACTTATGTAAATGTAATATTTCAGTTCTACATTTTTAATACATTTGCAAAAAATGTCTAAAAACATGTTTCGCTTTGTTATTATGGGGTATTGTGTCTAGATTGATGAGGGGGATAAAATAATTTAATCCATTTTCGAATAAGGTTGTAGCGTAAAAAAATGTGGACAAAGTCAAGGGGTCTGAAAACTTTCCGAATGCACTGAAATACAACCAGGCACTGAAACCTCACCCCCTTCCTCTTCAGTGCTTATTAAACCGGTGGAGTGTTAGCCTACAGACACACGTTTCTGAAGCTCAGCGTTTTTTAATTTTTTTATTTAACCTTTATTTAACTAGGCAGGTCAGTTAATAAGAACACATTCTTATTTATAATGACAGCCTACCCCGGACAAACCCAGACGACTCTGAGCCAATTGTGCGCCACCCTATGGGACTGCCAATCACGGCCGGATGTGATGCAGCCTGTATTCAAACCAGGTAATGCAGTGACGCCTCTTGCACTGAGATGCAGTGTCTTAGACCACTGTGCCACTCAGGAACATACTATATCCTAGAAGGTATGTTTGTAACAGCCATACATATTAAATCCATGTTGTGACCTAGGATTATAGACAGTGTTGGCGTCACATGGTCCATGGTGTCATGACGTTGGCATGTGGGTAAGGTTTATGACCCCCCCCCCATAAATACCTTTCTCCCTTCCCTCTCTCTCTGACTCTACTGAGGGACTCCTGAATAGCCTTTGTTAAACATAGAGAGTCTGGGAACATCAAACAAGTGGAGGGAAAGGAACCATATTTCGGTAATAGAACCAGTTGAAAATATGCGTTGGTACTTAATGACTATGATGTCAGTTCGGTTGTCATCTGAGACATTATGACTGATGACAGGACGACCTAAACTGTATCTGGGAAAGTCTACACGTTATACAGTGGGGCAAAAAAGTATTTAGTCAGCCACCAATTGTGCAAGTTCTCCCACTTAAAAAGATGAGAGAAGCCTGTAATTTTCATCATATGTACACTTCAACTATGACAGACAAAATGAGAAAAAAAAATCCAGAAAATCACATTGTAGGATTTTTTATGAATTTATTTGCAAATTATGGTGGAAAATAAGTATTTGGTCAATAACAAAAGTTTATCTCAATACTTTGTTATATACCCTTTGTTTTGCAATGACAGAGGTCAAACGTTTTCTATACATAAGGAAGCCCATCAAGCAAACACAAAAGACACAGGTGCAACTAATAAGACAAAACAAACAGAAAACGAAAAAGGGATCGGTGGCGGCTAGTAGGCCGGTGACGACGACCGCCGAGCACCGCCCGAACAGGCAGGGGAGCCAACTTCGGCAGAAGTCGTGACAGCTAGGGACGTTTTCCTTTATGACATAATTTGTAATCAAGGTATGATTCATTCTGTGTATATGTAATTCTGTGTGATTAGTTAGGTATTTAGTAAATAAATAATAAAACCCCATTTTGTATTGCTGATTCAACTTGTTAGCCAGGGTTTGTGAAGATAACCAATAATTTACAACTTTCAGATGAGACTGAAATAAGGTGACGATTAATATTGACTGCTATTGATGTAAAATATTACTAGGTCTTTAAGAGTTTATTCGGAGGATAACAGCTCTATAAATATTATTTTGTGGTGCCCCGACTTTCTAGTTAATTACATTTACATGATTAGCTCAATCAGGTAATATTAATTACAGAGAAAGGATTTTATAGAATAGCATGTCATATCACTTAATCCGGCATAGCCAAAGACACGACAAAATTGGTGCCCCGTGTGAGACTTCTAAAATAGGATGACGCTTTCATTTTGATTCAGTCTATATAAAAGTTAAAAACAGATTACATAATATACCAAGTTTATTATACACATTATGGGAGTTGGAGACAGGAGTTATTGGTGCGTGTGTGCTCTGGAGAAATTCCTCCATGTTGTGTTCTGCCGTAGTCAGTGGGTACCGTAAGCGAATACATTTCTGTATGAGGGCGGATGAAGCTAATTATAGAAATCTGAGAAATAGAGCGTTTGGCCAAATGCAGGGCTATTTCTGCCTCGCGCGTTTCAGACGCGTGTAGGCTCGGTCATTATTCATTTCTCGAGCGAGGACAAAGAGCCAGCCGATTGAAATTCAGGAGATATTAGCTTGACCAGCGATAATTATCTCTGTCTCTCTCGTGTTTCCACGCGAGGAGACCACGGTGCAGTTCGTTGTTTGCCGAGTGTTCCGGTTAAAACATGGTCAAAATAACGCCGAAAAGGGTTTAAACATAATAGTTATAAGTAAAACCTTTCCCGTCCTATGTTTTGCTGAAAGCGTAAAAAGTAGGATTAGCTTGCACAAGATGTTAAGCTAACAAAGGGAAAAGAGCCATTTTGTCTTGTGCCACATTGTAATTCCTCCACCTTGCGGAATGGAAGTCCCGCCTCGGGTACTTTCGTTTGATTTCAGCGTGTGCAATCAGTGACGGCTGAAGTGTGTGCCAGTACTTTCCTTCGAGAATAATTATTCAGTTCACACTCAAGTCATTACTTATGATATCCAGACGGATATCGATGTCTTATTCAATTGAACTAATAAGTGAAATTGCCAGATTTACATTCTCAAATGGATCTTTTAAATAATATCCAAATTGATGAGTTTTCTAAATAAGACATTGTAAACTTTTTCCAAACAAACCTAGATGAAGCAACTTCTCAGGTTAATTAAAGTTTAATACCCAAATAGCCTATACAGGTTTGATTTATCATTAAATTGATCAATCAGTTAAATTTGTTTTTTGCAAAACCATTCAGTGATCCAGTACTGACAGAAGTCCCGCCCCAGCGGGAATCCCATGTGGCTTCGGCCTTAGGGAGAAGTGTACCATAGTACATAGTACCATAAGTGTAAACATAGTGATCTACTGTTTACACTTATGATATCCAATCAATGGAGATTGCATGGATTATCGTCTCATTCAATTTAATAAGTTAAATTGTTGAACATACCTTAATGTTCTTCCAATCAAATGAGACACTTTTAAACTTCTCATATTAACCTGGATGAAGCAACCTCTCAGGTTAATTAAAATGTAATATCCAGATAGTCTACCCAGGTAGGATTAATCATTGGCATTGATTGATTAATTCAATTTGCTTTTGCAAATTCATTCACGTCTAACTTCCACATTACTGACGGTTCGTCAACATCTATAAATAGATTAAACTTGTCTTTGCAGCTTCCAACAAATTCCAAAGTCAAAGCCAAACAAACCTAGATGAAGCAACTTCTCAGGTTAATTAAAGTTTAATACCCAAATAGCCTATACAGGTTTGATTTATCATTAAAACTTAAAAATAAATAAATAAGAACATTTTTTGTCAAAATCTTTCTAATAATGTGCAAGCTATCAAAGGAGGTGGTCACCACTCCTCCGCTAATTAGTGAACCTCCACCCATAAAATGATTGATCTCTGACCTCAGCAGCGATACCAACCCTAATTATGCCATTAGCGAAAAAACTGCCGAAATTGCGAACGCTCTCCACAATCAACCATCAAACACAGGCCAACGTCATGACAACGGTTATGTACGTGTAGCTACCTACTTTCAGGAGGCTGCTGAGGGGAGGACGGCTCATTGTAATGGCCGGAACGGAGCAAATGGAATGGCATCAAACACCTGGAAACCATGGAATCCATGTGTTTGATGTGTTTGATTCAATTCCATCTATTCCACTCCAGCCATTACCAAGAGCCTGTTCTCCCCAATTAAGGTGCCACCAACCTCCTGTGGACCTACTCATGCATAATACATGCTGGGATATTGGCCTTTCATCCTCTGTCTGTCTATACAATTTAAAGCACTCTGGAAACAGACACAGTCACAGATTGACGGGACATTTAAAGCACTCTTCAGCCATTGTCTTCCAGAAAGTAGGAGTGTCGTAGAACTCAGGCTAGTCCCTCGACTGGGAGGAGTCAAACTCTAAAACGTAAGGAGATGTGCTTTTTTTTCTAAAACAAATTATGTAGAACTGAACCAAACATTTAACTTCACGCCAAAGGAAGTGCAAGTGCTTATATTCCACTCTGAAATTAGGAAGTTTAATTTGTCTCTCTATTAGAATAAGATGTTTGTGTGTGTGTGTGTGTGTGTGTGTGTGTGTGTGTGTGTGTGTGTGTGTGTGTGTGTGTGTGTGTGTGTGTGTGTGTGTGTGTGTGTGTGTGTGTGTGTGTGTGTGTGTGTGTGTGTGTGTGTGTGTGTGTGTGTGTGTGTGTGTGTGTGATGTTGACATATGACCTTACCTCCTCAACCATGGCCAGCATACGCCGAGTGCTCTCCAGCGACTGTGGAGAGAAAACACCCATATTAGAGAGTTGTCAGATGAATCTCTTCTCTACTACTGAACTGTACCTCACACCTGGTGATGAATACACCTGGTGATGAATACACTTGGTGGTGAATACACTTGGTGGTGAATCTCTTCTCTACTACTGTACTGTACCACACACCTGATGGGGAATACACCTGGTGGGGAATACACCTGGTGGGGAATACACCTGGTGGGGAATACACCTGGTGGGGAATACACCTGGTGATGAATACACCTGGTGGGGAATACACCTGGTGGGGAATACACCTGGTGGGGAATACACCTGGTGATGAATACACCTGGTGGGGAATACACCTGGTGGGGAATACACCTGGTGGGGAATACTCCTGGTGGGGAATACACCTGGTGGGGAATACACCTGGTGATGAATACACCTGGTGGGGAATACACCTGGTGATGAATACACCTGGTGGGGAATACACCTGGTGGGGAATACACCTGGTGGGGAATACACCTGGTGATGAATACACTTGGTGGGGAATACACCTGGTGGGGAATACACCTGGTGGGGAATACACCTGGTGACGAATACACCTGGTGACGAATACACCTGGTGGGGAATACATCTGGTGACGAATACACCTGATGGGGAACACACTTGGTGGGGAATACACCTGATGATGAGTACACCTGGTGATGAATACACCTGATGGGGAATACACTTGGTGGGGAATACACCTGGTGATGAATACACCTGGTGGGGAATACACCTGGTGGGGAATACACCTGGTGGGGAATACACCTGGTGATGAATACACCTGGTGGGGAATACACCTGGTGGGGAATACACCTGGTGGGGAATACACCTGGTGATGAATACACCTGGTGGGGAATACACCTGGTGGGGAGTACAACTGGTGGGGAATACACCTGGTGAGGAATACACCTGGTGGGGAATACACCTGGTGATGAATACACCTGGTGGGGAATACACCTGGTGATGAATACACCTGGTGGGGAATACACCTGGTGGGGAATACACCTGGTGATGAATACACTTGGTGGGGAATACACCTGGTGGGGAATACAGCTGGTGGGGAATACATCTGGTGACGAATACACCTGGTGGGGAATACACCTGATGGGGAACACACTTGGTGGGGAATACACCTGATGATGAGTACACCTGGTGATGAATACACCTGATGGGGAATACACCTGATGGGGAATACACTTGGTGGGGAATACACCTGGTGATGAGTACACCTGGTGATGAATACACTTGGTAATGAATACACCTGGTGGGGCACACACCTGGTATACCATATGATTAACATTGACAAACAGTCATATCATTAACATATCATTAACATATTAACATTGACACACAGTGAGCTATATCATTAACATATCATTAACATATTAACATTGACACACAGTGAGCTATATCATTAACATATCATTAACATTGACACACAGTGAGCTATATCATTAACATATCATTGACATATTAACATTGACACACAGTGAGCTATATCATTAAAATATCATTAACATATTAACATTGACCCACAGTGAGCTACCAATTCTTCACAATCCCACTGGATTTTTGACCGGTTCTCCTCACTCTTTCCCTCTTTTTCCATCTATCCCCCTTTCCATACATATATCATTCCCTCTAAATGTGTTTATTTATCTCACTCGATCTCCCCCTCCCTCTCCTCTGCTCTGCTTCTCCCTTCCCCTCCTCAATCTCCCTCTCTCCCTCCTCCCATTCCTCCCTCCTTCCCTTCTTCCCTGCCTCCCTCCCTCCCATTCCTCTACTTATCTAATCTCTCTCTCTCTCTCTTTCTCTCTTGGCTCCCTCTCTCTCCAGAGCCTGGTTGGATTACATTATCCCTTCCTGAATGTTTAATAGGTCCATTTGAGCTAGTGTGTTATTCTGGCCATTTGAATTAAGGCTGTGCCCCACTCAGAAAGGACAGGCTAGAGAGATGTACAGTTAACACTGTCTAAAACACCCGCAGCAAAACCATGGGAACATGGACACAGTAGGACAAATAACCCATAACCATAACCATGACACTTAGTTCATGACAAATATAGTTTATGTCTGACTAACGGTAGTGGACACGCAGTGCTCAATAACAGAGAGAGGAGAACAGTGACGTGGATAACAAGACAACTGAACCAGGGATTATTAACGTGAGATTATTAATGTGAGATTATAACGCATTGTCAATCTGTGATCAAATCAACCCAAGGACAGTAGGCTACATGCGACAGTATGTTAGGGTGAGATATTAGACAATGCATTCTGTTACCGACCTCAGACGCCACACGTTCACCCTGCGGGGTGACAGACGGAGGGGATCATATTACACTTTTCCCAAAGATGCAGGAAAGTTCACAAGACAAGAGATTTATCTGTGTCGATGTGTGATTATATCAAATGTTGTCATCCCTTTGATTATCAACCCAGACCAGACTGATGGCCATTTTAGAAAGAATACTTCCTGTGCCATGCAAGGTTTTTGTCCACTAACCGAGTCAAATACTCAAGTGATCTTGACACAAAGTGGGATTTGGCTGATAATGGGCCAATATCTGGATGTCTGTCATTATTGACACCAATCAGGCAGTCCTAGGGCTGGCACTACCTCAAAGAGTCAACAAAGGTCCTGTCATGTAACAGATTGACGTTTATTGTCATGAGTCTTGTCCTGGAGGTAGAACTGAGTGGTTTCTGCTAAATGGGCCAGCTGAAAAGTCAAAATTGGCTACAGTGGCTTGCGAAAGTATTCACCCCCCTTGGCATTTTTCCTATTTTGTTGCCTTACAAACTGGAATTAAAATAGATTTTTGGGGGGGTTGTGTCATTTGATTTACACAACATGCCTACCACTTTGAAGATGCTAAATATTTTTTATTGTGAAACAAACAAGAAAAAAAAAATCAAAATATGAAAACTTGAGCGTACATAACTATTCACCCCCCCAAAGTCAATACTTTGTAGAACCACCTTTTGCAGCAATTACAGCTGCAAGTCTCTTGGGGTATGTCTCCGTAAGCTTGGCACATCTAGCCACTGGGATTATAGCCCATATTTCAAGGCAAAACTGCTCCAGCTCCTTCAAGTTGGATGGGTTCCGCAGGTGTACAGCAATCTTTAAGTCATAACACAGATTCTCAAATGGATTGAGGTTTGTGCTTTTCCAAGACATTTAAATGTTTCCTCTTAAAATACTTGAGTGTTGCTTTAGCAGTATGCTTCGGGTCATTGTCCTGCTGGAAGGTGAACCTCCGTCCCAGTCTCAATCTCTGGAAGACTGAAACAGGTTTCCCTCAAGAATTTCCCTGTATTTAGCGACATCCATCATTCCTTCAATTCTGACCAGTTTCCCAGTCCCTGCCGATGAAAAACATCCCCACAGCATGATGCTGCCACCACCATGCTTCACTGTGGGGATGGTGTTCTCTGTGTGATGAGAGGTGTTGGGTTTGCGCCAGACATAGTGTTTTCCTTGATGGCCAAAAAGCAAAATGTTAGTCTCATCTGAACAGAGTACCTTCTTCCATATGTTTGGGGAGTCTCCCACATGCCTTTTGGCGAACACCAAATGTGTTTGTTTATTTTTTTCTTTAAGCAATTGCTTTTTTTCTGGCCACTCTTCCATAAAGCCCAGCTCTGTGGATTGTATTGCTTAAAGTAGTCCTATGGACAGATACTCCAATCTCCGCTGTGGAGCTTTGCAGCTCCTTCAGGGTTATCTTTGGTCTCCTTGTTGCCCCTCTGATTAATGCCCTCCTTGCCTGTTCCGTGAGTTTTGGTGGGCGGCCCTCTCTTGCCAGGATTGTTGTGGTGCCATATTCTTTCCATTTTTTAATAAGGAATTTAATGGTGCTACGTGGGATGTTCAAAGTTTCAGATATTCTTTTATAACCCAACCCTGATCTCCACAACTTTGATCTCCACAACTTTGTCCCTGACCTGTTTGGAGAGCTCCTTGATCTTCATATTGCTGCTTGCTTGGTGGTGTCTCTTGCTTAGTGGTGTTGCAGACTCTGGGCTCTTTCAGAACAGATGTATATAAACTGAGATCATGTGACAGATCATGTGACACTTAGATTGCACACAGGTGGACTTTATTTAACTAATTATGTGACTTCTGAAGGTAATTAGTTGCACCAGATCATACCTTCATATCAAAAGGTGTGAATACATATTTTCATACATAAACCGCTTTTCCGTTTTTTTGTTTGTTTTTTTGTTGTTGAAAAAAGTTTTTTATTTTATTTCACTTCACCCATTTGGACTATTTCGTGTATGTCCATTACATGAAATCCAAAATTACAGGTTGTAATGCAACAAAATAGGAAAAACACCAAGGGGGTTGAATACTTTTGCAAGGCACTGTATATCGTAAAAATGTATTAAAACAAATATTAGCTCTTTGGTCTTAATTTAGAGTTAGGGCAAGGTATTAGGGTTAGGTTTAAGGTTAGGGTTATGTTTAAAATCAGATTGTATAACTCTGTGGCTGTGCCAGCTAGTGACCACTCTGAACAGCTGTCTCTAGTAGGCTACAGGAGTCATCCCAATATGGCTGCCTCAAAGCATAAATACAGGTTCTATCATGATATGCATACACAGATTTGATCTCTTTCTATCCATGTACGCCAGACTAAAAGGGTACGTGTAGCTAGCTAAATATAAACAAAGCTCATTGTCAAAGTAAAACACAATCTGTTAACTTACACAGATTGTAAAATACAAGGTAAGTAGTAGGCTACAGATAGCAATGTGCTGTACATTCTTCATAAAATAAACACAAATGTACACACACACACACAATGTATCAGACCAAAAATAAAATGGTGTGTTTCAGGCAGGGTCTGGTTGACTCAGCTTAGCTTAGAGCAATACAGTCTATTTATAGTCAAACAGCACTCAAACATCTTTCTAATTCATGACTTGCATAGCCCCACATAGTCTCTCTCCCCTCAAGTACAGTTTGTTTTACAGTGTAGCTAAAGTGGAACGAAAAAGTTGACAGAGCTCTGATATGTAATAAAGATACTTAATTGTTTGCTTCTGTCTCGGGTGTGGAGCTTAAGGCCCATGTTCAGAAAAACATCTCAGAGTACAAGTGCTGATTCTCCTGTCCGTATTCAACCATATTCATTATGATCGAAAAGGCTAAATTAATCCTAAAATCAGCACTCGCACTCTGAGATGCTTTTCAAATATGAGCCCTGTTATGGATCTCATTTGTGTTCATGAAACAATGAAGGTCTACTGTGAGCCGTCACTCAGGTTGGAGGTGTGTGTGTGAGGTGTGTGTGTGAGGTGTGTGTGTGGTAGGTGTCTTTGTGTGTGTTTTTACCTCATCAGCTATCTGGTCCGCCTTCGTCTGCAGGCTTTCCAGCTCATTGCGCATGTCCGCTTCATCTGCCATGGCTTTTGGGTTGTGAGATGGGCGTCGGCGTCCAAACAATGAGAAAAGTGGCTACTATTGTAAAAACTGAGAAGAGAGGGAGAAGGAGAGAGAGAGAGAGAGAGAAGGGGAGGGAGAGAGAGGGGGGGGAGAGAGAGGAAAGAGCGAAGGGAGAGAGAGAAGAGAGGGAGAGAGAGAAGCAGAGAGGGAGAAGAAAGAGCGAAGGGAGAGAGAGAAGAGAGGGAGAGAGAAAATAACAACCACAGTAAGTACCATCACGTTAGTGTTTGATGGCGATTAACAGAAAAAAATGTCCACTTAGATTTTCTTAGAGATTATATATATGCAGAGAGATCACAAATCAAATGAAATCAAATGTATTTATATAGCCCTTCTTACGTCAGCTGATACCACAAAGTGCTGTACAGAAACCCAGCCTAAAACCCCCAAACAGCAAGCAATGCAGGTGTAGAAGTACTGTGGCTAGGAAAAACTCCCTAGAAAGGCCAAAACCTAGGATGAAACCGAGAGAGGAACCAGGCTATGAGGGGTGGCCAGTCCTCTTCTGGCTGTGCCAGGTGGAGATTATAACAGAACATGGCCAAGATGTTCAAATGTTCATAAATGACCAGCATGGTCAAATAATAATAATCACAGTAGTTGTCGAGGGTGCAACAGGTCAGCAACTCAGGAGTAAATGTCAGTTGGCTTTTCATAGCCGATCATTGAGAGTATCTCTACCGCTCCTGCTGTCTCTAGAGAGTTGAAAACAGCAGGTCTGGGACAGGTAGCACGTCCGGTGAACAGGTCAGGTTTCCATAGCCGCAGGCAGAACAGTTGAAACTGGAGCAGCAGCAGGGCCAAGTGGTTATCACACACATGTCAAGCTGCATTTCAGATGCTGTAGGATCGGACGTTTCTTTGATAATGAATCCAGTCAACCATTAAGCATTGTGGATGGCTCAGAGGTATCCCAGTTCTCAAAAGTTTGAGTCAAACAAGTAAAACATTGTGCGACCACCTTAACTGACGCATCGTTTAGTCCAGGGAGGGGCAACCCCAGTCCTCGGGGGCCTGATTGATGTCCCACTGTTGCCCCAGCTAACACTGAATCCAATAATTAACTAATCATGATTTTCAGTTAAGAATGCAATTTGTTTAATAAGCTGTGTTTGCTAGGGATGGGGGGAAAGTGTGACAATGCTCCGGTCCCCAAGGACTGGAGTTGCCCCTCCCTGGTCTAGTCTAATCTCTCGTGGACAGATACATGTGCGTAAAATGTAGGATCTGTCGGGAATGAATGGGATGTGTGGGATAATATCAGTAATTCCAGTGTTTGGGTTTTTGTCACTGGTTAAATAGACTTAATAGGATGGGGCTTTGGCTGAGAGTTTCCTTTCGTGAGGGTGGAGACTTTGCATACTGGGAATTCTCCATTTAAAAAAAAACATGTATAGAGCTAGAATTTAATCACACAGCTGACCAAATTACGTAAGATTTCAGTTATGGGTTAACCTGAGATTAAGATCAGACAGACACAGCAGCCAAATCCCCCAAGGAAGAGTCCTTCCCTCTCTCTTATCCTTCCTGTGGTATCCCTGTCTGGTCTCCCTCACAGCTCTGAGAGATGCATATAATAGTTGAGATGGGTTCAGTCAGGCCTTTACACTAAGACCAGCAACCCCTGGTAGGATTAAGTGTTATTGTCACTGTGTAATGGTAATGCTCCTGTCGAGGGTCTCCTCTCTGCCTCCCAGACAGATGGCTTTAGCTCCCACTTCTCTATGAGAGCATCGGAAATCCATATCCATCCCTGGCTACCTTTCTCCAGGGAAATTAGAAACTTATCTCAAGTGTTTCCATAGGAGAGAGGGGGAGGTAGACTCTAAACTGAGAGGAGTTGGCAGATTTTTGTTTGTAATTCAGGTTTTATTTCAGTTCACTTCAATCTGTTATTTATGTATTATATTTACGTAAGCGGAACCTGGTACTTCCGGAGCCTACTCCTTATTCAAAAAGCATATATATATTTTTGGTAATTTTTACGACCTTTTTTCCCCCAATTTCGTGATTACGATCTTGTCTCATCGTTGCAACCCCCAACAGCCAAATCCTCCCCTAACCCGGACGACAGTGTGTTGGTGCAAAGGTTAAAATGCTGTAGAATTACTAGTCATGCTCTAGATTGGTTTATAAATTACCTATCAAATCGTACACAATGTGTAATGGCGGATGGTTGTAAATCCATAGAGTCCATAGAGTTGTGCTCAGGTGTTCCGCAAGGTTGTATTTTGGGTCCACTGTTGTTCATCAACAACATTTGGGATCATATTGAAACACCAGATGTTCATTTTTATGCAGATGATACTGTTTTTCATTCAAGTGGTAGCAGTTACCATACAACAGAATCTGTATGATTTGAAGCTGGTTCTGAATTCGGATTAAACAAAATGCATGGTATTTTCAAATGCCAGGCATGTTACTAATCATGTCATTGCTACATTGGATGTACATTCTATAGAGCAAGTCAAAGTGTACAAATATTTGGGAGTGTGGGTTGATGATAAGCTGAGCTGAGCTGTTCATGTGGAGAACTCAAGGAAGCTCAAGGTGTGAATAGGTTTTTATTACCAGCATAAGGCTTGTTTGTCTCTGGAGGCCAGGAAGGAGCAGGTACGATGTACATTACTGACAACTTTAGATTTGAGTGATGTTAAAAACTCAGCAAAAAAAGAAACGTCCCTTTTTCAGGACCCCGTCTTTCAAAGATAATTCGTAAAGATCCAAATAACTTCACAGATCTTCATTGTACAGGGTTTAAACACTGTTTAAACACCGAGGGCTTGTAGGCCTGTTGTAAGGCAGGTCCTCACCATACATCACCGGCAACCACGTCGCCTATAGGCACAAACCCACCGTCGCTGGACCAGACAGGACTGGCAAAAAGTGCTCTTCACTGACGAGTCGTGGTTTTGTCTCACCAGGGGTGATGGTCAGATTCGTGTTTATCGTCGAAGGAATGAGCGTTACACTGAGGCCTGTACTCTGGAGCGGGATCGATTTGGAGATGGAGGGTCCGTCTGGGGCGGTGTGTCACAGCATCATCGGACTGAGCTTGATGTCATTGCAGGCAAACTTAATACTGTGCGTTACAGGGAAGACATCCTCCTCCCTCATGTGGTAGCCTTCCTGCAGGCTCATCCTGACATGACCATCCAGCATGACAATGCCACCAGCCATACTGCTCGTTCTGGGCGTGATATCCTGCAAGACAGGAATGTCAGTGTTCTGCCATGGCCAGCGAAGAGCCCGATCTCAATCCCATTGAGCACATCTGGGACCTGTTGGATCGGAGGGTGAGGGCTAGGGCCATTCCCCCCAGAAATGTCCAGGAACTTGCAGGTGCCTTTGTGGAAGAGTGGCGTAACATCTGACAGCAAGAACGGGAAAATCTGGTGCAGTCCATGAGGAGGAGATGCACTGCAGTACTTAATGCAGCTGGTGGCCACACCAGATACTGACTGTTACTTTGATTTTGACCACCCCTTTGTTCAGGGACACATTATTCCATTTCTGTTAGTCACATGTCTGTGGAACTTGTTCAGTTTATGTCTCAGTTGTTGAATCTTGTTATCATCATACAAATATTTACACATGTTAAGTTTTCTGAAAATAAACGCAGTTGACAGTGAGAGGACGTTTCTTTTTTTGCTGAGTATATATATGGAGGCCTCAACCACTACCCTGAGAGCACTTGATTCAGTATATCATGCGGCCCTCAAGTTCATTACCAATCAAACACATCTAACACATCATTGTGATCTCTAGAGCGCCGTTGGCTGGTCTTCATTGACCTAGTATAGGCCTAAACACTGGTAAACACTGATTTATAAGGCCATATTGGGTAAAATGCCCCTGTATCGCTGTTATTTTTAAAATCAGGTCAGAATAATAAATATAATTTACGGCCCCATTACGGCCCCATTTTAACAATACCAAGAATTAGAACAGGTCACGGAAGAAATAGTTTTAGTTACTCAGCTCCGTGGTCCTGGAATTCTCTCATGAACATTTTAAAATGTGATGATTTAGTTATGTCGGTGGTGTTTAAACACTTGGTTGATGTAAGTATCATAGAATAGTGTAATTGTCTTTGGGACAGCTGGTTTTTAGTTATGTTGGTGGAGTTTAAACACTTGGTTGATGTAAGTATCATAGAATAGTGTAATTGTCTTTGGGACAGCTGGTTTTTAGTTATGTTGGTGGAGTTTAAACACTTGGTTGATGTAAGTATCATAGAATAGTGTAATTGTCTTTGGGACAGCTGGTTTTTAGTTATGTTGGTGGAGTTTAAACACTTGTTTGATGTAAGTATCATAGAATAGTGTAATTGTCTTTGGGACAGCTGGTTTTTAGTTATGTTGGTGGAGTTTAAACACTTGGTTGATGTAAGTATCATAGAATAGTGTAATTGTCTTTGGGACAGCTGGTTTTTAGTTATGTTGGTGGAGTTTAAACACTTGTTTGATGTAAGTATCATAGAATAGTGTAATTGTCTTTGGGACAGCTGGTTTTTAGTTATGTTGGTGGAGTTTAAACACTTGGTTGATGTAAGTATCATAGAATAGTGTAATTGTCTTTGGGACAGCTGGTTTTTAGTTATGTTGGTGGAGTTTAAACACTTGTTTGATGTAAGTATCATAGAATAGTGTAACTGTCTTTGGGACAGACGGTTTTTAGTTATGTTGGTGGAGTTTAAACACTTGGTTGATGTAAGTATCATAGAATAGTGTAACTGTCTTTGGGACAGACGGTTTTTAGTTATGTTGGTGGAGTTTAAACACTTGGTTGATGTAAATATCATAGAATAGTGTAACTGTCTTTGGGACAGCTGGTTTTTAGTTATGTTGGTGGAGTTTAAACACTTGGTTGATGTAAGTATCATAGAATAGTGTAATTGTCTTTGGGACAGACGGTTTTTAGTTATGTTGGTGGAGTTTAAACACTTGGTTGATGTAAGTATCATAGAATAGTGTAATTGTCTTTGGGACAGCTGGCTTTTAGTTATGTTGGTGGAGTTTAAACACTTGGTTGATGTAAGTATCATAGAATAGTGTAATTGTCTTTGGGACAGCTGGTTTTTAGTTATGTTGGTGGAGTTTAAACACTTGTTTGATGTAAGTATCATAGAATAGTGTAATTGTCTTTGGGACAGACGGTTTTTAGTTATGACATTTGTGTTTCTTTACATAATATGTAATTGTTGTACTATAAGCGTCTATAGTTTTGTTCCATGTTGTGTCAGTATATGTATGTTGTTTTGACTGAAACTTCCTTTCCCCTGCTGCTGTTGGAACAGGTCTGTCTTGAAAAATAGACTTGATCTCTATGAGAAAAACCTGTATAAACAAAGGTTAAATAAAAATGTTTTAATTTTACATCTAGGCCTATACATCTTTACTTTAAATAACATCTAGGCCTATACATCTTTACTTTAAATAACATCTAGAGAGAGAGAGAGAGAGAGAGAGAGAGAGAGAGAGAGAGAGAGAGAGAGAGAGAGAGAGAGAGAGAGAGAGAGAGAGAGAGAGAGAGAGAGAGAGAGAGAGAGAGAGAGAGAGAGAGAGAGAGAGAGAGAGAGAGAGAGAGAGAGAGAGAGAGAGAACAGATGGAAGAGAGTGATTACCAATTGAATCAGAGTCAACCAAATCAGGTTATTTTCAGGTGTGGGGGGAGGCTGGGTCAGGTGATCCTATGATTTAATGTCAGATAAGGTCTTCCCACTCCCTCTCTCTTTCTACCTCATTTCCCCCCTCTTTATTTCCCTCTCTCCCTCTCTGTGTCTCCTGAGTCGTCAGTAGGTCTTTAATAATTTAGTATTGGATCTGAAAGGAACAGTAGCCCACAGTACAGAATAGTCAGACTTAAAAGCCTCTCCCTCCATTCTCTCTTCTGTTCTCTGTCTGTCTGTCTGTCTGTCTGTCTGTCTGTCTGTCTGTCTGTCTGTCTGTCTGTCTGTCTGTCTGTCTGTCTGTCTGTCTGTCTGTCTGTCTGTCTGTCTGTCTGTCTGTCTGTCTGTCTGTCTGTCTGTCTGTCTGTCTGTCTCTCCTTCTTCCCCCCTTTATTCTACTCTCCCCCCTTTCTTCTACTCTCCCCCTCTCTCTCATCATTCCTTCTTCCTTGTTCATTTCCTCCTCTCCTCTGCCAATTAATTCATTTCAGAGCACATTCCTCCTCTTCTCCATCATTTGATCTCTCTCTGTCAGCTTGCTTCTGTCCTCGAATCATCTCACTTTCTCACGTGAATGTCCCTTTCTTTTTCTCTGCCACTCTCTTCTATACTTTATTTATCTCTCTTTCTTTATTCTCTCTCTCTCTCTCTCTCTCTCTCTCTCTCTCTCTCTCTCTCTCTCTCTCTCTCTCTCTCTCTCTCATTCTCTCTCTCTCTCTATCACTCTCTCTCTCTTTCTCTCTCTCTCTCATTCTCTCTCTCTCTCATTCTCTCTCCCTCTCTCTCTCTCTCTCTCTCTCTCTCTTTTTACTTCTTTACCATTTCGTTTCACTGTGAGGGAAATGTTGATCTCCGTGTTGTTTGTTTCCAGTTGTCTGTTGTCAGACTTTCCCACCTGTTCTTTCCTCCTCTCATCAGTAATTTCTCTCCTTTCCAGTTGATTTCCCTTCCCTCTATTACTTCTATCCATCCATCTATCCATTATTTTCCCCCTTGTCCTCTTTCTTCTCCTCCTCCTCCTCTTCTTCCTCTTCTCTCACACTCACACCCTTTCCCAGGTCAAAGGTTGCAGCTAGACAGAGACAGCTGATTGGCTTCTATGTGTCGACTTCTCTCCAGTTGTCATTCAGCTGAACACTATGACATCATCATAATCGCCTCTTTCAACTCAATACCACAGAACGTTTCCTAAAAGTTCAAACGTGGTTATATTCAACATCAATTTTGGTCGTGTTCTATCAATATTTTCCAACTGGTTTGACATTGGGAACGTTCTCAAATAATTCAGAGAACGTTAATAAACAAAGTTTTTCTGTGGGAATTTTCAGTACTTCAGCATAACGTTTCCTACAAGTTCTCACATCGTTCACGAGAACGTTAAGAAACAAGGTTCTTCTGTTGGACGTTCTCTGAACGTTCTGAGAACATGACTTTATATGGAACCACGAGGAAACCTGTACAAAACGTCATGATGAAGTAACAAAAATCCCACAGAAGAATGTTGTTTCTTAACGTTCTCTGAAAGATTTGAGAACATTCCCAATGTCAAAGCATTTTGGAGAACGTTCCTAGAACACTACCACGTTTGAACTTTTAGGAAACGTTTTGTTAAAGTAATGACATTTCCTTGTCAAGTTCCTTTAACGTGCTGAGAATGTTCCAGAGCCAAGCAACTATCCTGCAGTATTTGTTATGTTACTAAAAATCTCTGCCTTTTTGTGGCATTTAGAGTTGACCTTTAGCATGGGGTACGGCAGGCAGACAGGCAGCAGGCGATCATCCGGCAATTTGTGATCACCCCGGCTGCACTGATGCACTGAGCTGCTGTTGACAACGATGACGCCACTCGCCTGACATTACACAAAATGGAATAGACACACGCGTGCCCGTGCACACGCACACGCACACGCACACACACACACACACACACACACACACACACGCACACACGCACACACGCACACACGCACACGCACACGCACACGCACACACACACACACACACACACACACACACACACACACACACACACACACACACACACACACACACAGAAGTTCCAAAAGAATAAAGACATTTCAAATGTCATATTATATATATACCGTGCTGTAACGATGTGTAAATAGTTAAAGTACAAACGGGAAAATAAATAAACATAAATATGGGTTATATTTACAATGGTGTTTGTTCTTCACTGGTTGCCCTTTTCTTGTGGCAACAGGTCACAAATCTTGCTGCTGTGATGGCACACTGTGGTATTTCACCCAATAGATATGGGAGTTTATCAAAATTGGGTTTGTTTTTGAATTCTTTGTGGGTCTGTGTAATCTGAGGGAAATATGTGGCTCTAATATGGTCATACATTTTGTACGAGGTTAGGAAGTGCAGCTCAGTTTCCACCTCATTTTGTGGGCAGTGTGCACATAGCCTGTATTCTCTTGAGAGCCAGGTCTGCCTACGGCGGCATTTCTCAATAGCAAGGCTATGCTCACTGAGTCTGTACATAGTCAAAGCTGTCCTTAAGTTTGGGTCAGTCACAGTGGTCAGGTATTCTGCCACTGTTTACTCTCTGTTTAGGGCTCTGTTTTTTTGTCCATTCTTTCCAATGTGTCAAGTAAATATATTTCTGTTTTCTCATGATTTGGTTGGGTCTAATTGTGTTGCTGTCCTGGGGCTCTGTGGGGTGTGTTTGTGTTTGTGAACAGAGCCCCAGGACCAGCTTGCGCTAGCTCTCTAAGTCTCTCTCTGTCTGTCTGTCTGTCTGTCTGTCTGTCTGTCTGTCTGTCTGTTTCGGTGACAGAAGCACCAGATCATCAGCAAACAGTAGACATTTTACTTCAGATTCTAGTAGGGTGAGGCCGGGTGCTGCAGACTGTTCTAGTGCCCTCGCCAATTTGTTGATATATATGTTGAAGAGGGTGGGTCTAAGTTGCATCCCTGTCTCACGCCACGGCCTCAGGCCAGTAAGTGTGAGCAGAGCCTGCTGAGCATCTGGTACATGCCATTGGCTTGGGCGAGTGTAAGAGTGGGGGTTGGGCCTGTTTGCCCGCTCACTACCTGGGCGTATGTGTGACTTCCATGTTGAGGCCCTCTTTGCGGGGGTGGGGTGCATGGGGTGGGCAGGAGTGGCATAGGTCTGATCTGAGGGGGCCTAAATGGGGTGTGGGCATGGTTGATGTGGGGGGGGTGTTGATTGGTTGGGGTGGGGGTGTGGATTTGTCTGGGGGTGCTGTGGTCTGGATGTAAGTCCTCTTGGCGTGGGTCCTCTATGTGTAGGTCCAGGGGGGGGTTCTGCTGGTCTTGGAGGGTGTCTCGCTGGTCTGGGTGGGGTGTCTATTGATCTGTTGCTCCTGTGTGAGGTGTTGGGGCTGCGTTTGAGAGCGATGTCCTTTAGAGTCCGGGCAAAGGTGGGCACTGCTCCCTTGTAGAGGTGGACCTGGTCATAGAGGCTGTTCAAGTCCAGGGTGGAGTGGTGGGCCAGGAAAACATTTGGTTTTGAGGCACAGTAACGGGAAATGCTTGCGTTTACCCGCAGTATTGTAGCAGGGTGGAAGTCTTTTCGTGGTAGCAGGGTGGAGATAACCACTTGTGCGTTGGGGAAAGTAGAAGAAGCTTTTTCAATCACTCCCTTCAGTGCTGAGGCCACCCTTTCCTGCTGTGCTCTCAGGTCGTTTGTGCCTGTGTGTATTATTATGTGGCTAGGTGAGCCTAGTTTGTCCTCAGACAGAAGGTCTAGGGCGCGCTGGGTGTTTGGACACCAGAGTTTAGACACACTGTGTTTGGGAAAAAGTTGTTTTTCTTGTATATATTTCCCATTTGAGTCCATAAGGAGATCAATCTGTGTCTTGTGTTTGTCCTCAGTGGGTGTGGGGGGGTTGTCAGGAGGGCTATCAGGGTGGCTGACAGGGGGGGTCCTCAGAGGGGGTGAGAGCCGCTTGGGGTTTTTCTTTTGTCTGTTCTGCTGTGATGTCGACTCTATGGTCAGGGTCTGGTGTGGACTGTTCTGCTGTGGTGTCGAGACTTTTGTCGGGGGCTGAGGTGGGCTGTTCTGCTGGCTTCTCTGTGGGGGGTGGCCACCTCTCTACTGGGTTGTTCTCTGTCACACACTATCCCCCTCAACCTCTCCTCCAGCAGTCTGATCCTCTCCTCCATCCCCCTCACCCTCTCCTCCAGCAGTCTGATCCTCTCCTCTAGTGCTCTGTTCTGCTCCTGCTCCTGCTCCTGCTCTTTCTCCTGTTGAAGTAGTGCTCTGTTCTGCTCCTGTCTCACCACTGTCCAGAGTGCAGATATGTCTCTCTCCACCTCCAGCTCTCCTGGTCTGGTTAAGGGGGTGTTGTTGTGCTGGACTGTTGTCTGGGTCTGTGCTGACTGGAGTGTAATCACCTGCTGTTCCAGCTCCACCTGCCTTACCTCCAGCTGGGTGAATTTATCCTTCATTTCAATGAGGGAGAAGTACTCTGTGCTGGGAGGTTGACTGTCTGCTGAGGGTTGCTCGTCTGTGGGGTTATATGATGAAGAGGTCTGGTCTGACCCGCTCTCTCTCTCTCAATTCAATTCAATTCAATTCAAGGGGCTTTATTGGCATGGGAAACATGTGTTAACATTGCCAAAGCAAGTGAGGTAGGTAATATACAAAAGTCAAATAAACAATAAAAATGAACAGTAAACATTACACATACAGAAGTTTCAAAACAATAAAGACATTACAAATGTCATATTATATATATGCAGTGTTGTAACAATGTACAAATGGTTAAAGCACACAAGTTAAAATAAATAAACATAAATATGGGTTGTATTTACAGTGGTGTTTGTTCTTCACTGGTTGCCCTTTTCTTGTGGCAACAGGTCACAAATCTTGCTGCTGTGATGGCACACTGTGGAATTTCACCCAGTAGATATGGGAGTTTATCAAAATTGGATTTGTTTTCGAATTCTTTGTGGATCTGTGTAATCTGAGGGAAATATGTCTCTCTAATATGGTCATACATTGGGCAGGAGGTTAGGAAGTGCAGCTCAGTTTCCACCTCATTTTGTGGGCAGTGTGCACATAGCCTGTCTTCTCTTGAGAGCCATGTCTGCCTACGGCGGCCTTTCTCAATAGCAAGGCTATGCTCACTGAGTCTGTACATAGTCAAAGCTTTCCTTAAGTTTGGGTCAGTCACAGTGGTCAGGTATTCTGCCACTGTGTACTCTCTGTTTAGGGCCAAATAGCATTCTAGTTTGCTCTGTTTTTTTGTTAATTCTTTCCAATGTGTCAAGTAATTATCTTTTTGTTTTCTCATGATTTGGTTGGGTCTAATTGTGCTGTTGTCCTGGGGCTCTGTGGGGTGTGTTTGTGTTTGTGAACAGAGCCCTAGGACCAGCTTGCTTAGGGGACTCTTCTCCAGGTTCATCTCTCTGTAGGTGATGGCTTTGTTATGGAAGGTTTGGGAATCGCTTCCTTTTAGGTGGTTGTAGAATTTAACGGCTCTTTTCTGGATTTTGATAATTAGTGGGTATCGGCCTAATTCTGCTCTGCATGCATTATTTGGTGTTCTACGTTGTACACGGAGGATATTTTTGCAGAATTCTGCATGCAGAGTCTCAATTTGGTGTTTGTCCCATTTTGTGAAATCTTGGTTGGTGAGCGGACCCCAGACCTCACAACCATAAAGGGCAATGGGCTCTATGACTGATTCAAGTATTTTTAGCCAGATCCTAATTGGTATGTTGAAATTTATGTTCCTTTTGATGGCATAGAAGGCCCTTCTTGCCTTGTCTCTCAGATCGTTCACAGCTTTGTGGAAGTTACCTGTGGTGCTGATGTTTAGGCCGAGGTATGTATAGTTTTTTGTGTGCTCTAGGGCAACGGTGTCTAGATGGAATTTGTGGTCCTGGTGACTGGACCTTTTTTGGAACACCATTATCTCATATCTCTCTCTCTGTCTCTCTGTCTCTCAATTCAATTCAATTCAAGGGGCTTTATTGGCATGGGAAACATGTGTTAACATTGCCAAAGCAAGTGAGGTAGACAACACACAATGTTGTCTCTCTCTCTCTCTGTCTCTCTCTCTCTGTCTCTCTCTCTCTCTCTGTTTCTCTCTCTCTCTGTCTCTCTCTCTCTCTCTCTCTCTCTCTCTCTCTCTCTCTCTCTCTCTCTCTCTCTCTCTCTCTCTCTCTGTCTCTCTCTCTCTCTGTGTCTCTCTCTCTCTGTCTCTCTCTCTCTCTCTCTCTCTCTCTCTCTCTCTGTCTCTCTGTCTCTCTGTCTCTCTCTCTCTCTGTCTCTCTCTCTCTCTGTGTCTCTCTCTCTCTGTCTCTCTCTCTCCATATTATTTACTTCAACCTGCACTCTCTCTTTCCTTTTATTTATTTCCCTTCATTGTTTCCCCCCCTCTTTTTATTGATATCCATCGTTCCATATGTTTCTCTCAATCTCTCTCTTTCTATCTCCCCTTACTTTTCCTCCTCTTTATTTGATGCTAATCACAAACCCTCTGCAAGAGATAAAGCCGTGATAGGGAAAATTACCTGCCATTCACAATTAGGTGGTTACTGTATTGAAGAATGAAGGAAGTGCAGTGGCAGCCCATAGAGGTAGAATGGGGCAGGGAGGGAGGGAGGGGGATGGGTGCAGTGGCAGCCCATAGAGGTAGAATGGGGCAGGGAGGGAGGGAGGGGGATGGGTGCAGTGGCAGCCCATAGAGGTAGAATGGGGCAGGGAGGGAGGGAGGGAGGGGGATGGATGGGATATGGATTATGCTTGTCCTCGTCTGACATGATTAACACAGTACCATTCTCCCCATAGACCAGGGATCCAACTGGTAGCTATTTTAAGCAACAACAAGGTTGACAAAAATCCCAGGAATGGAAAATTCCTTTCTGAGTACCATAAACCACTAACAGTGAATGTCTATAATGTACGTTTATGTGAGCTGTCCTGTAATTAAGTGTGGTTTTGGACCGCCCTGCCCTTGACTTTTTGACACTCCAAAATGCAAAACTTCCATAACACAGCATGAAGACAACAACAAATGATAGCAAAGATAAACAAACCACAAAACTCTATGCACAAGGACAACTTTTAATAATTCCCACAGAAAACTGTATAAAAACATATTTATTGAAGTAAACAGTGCAGATGCAAGGTTTGGTAACGGAATTACTGTTTCTGCACTGTTCTTCGAGTAAATGTGTTATTCAAAATACATTTTCAGTGTACATTTTCAGTGTACATTTTCAGTGTAAATTGAGTCTCAGTGTCACTCTGCTAGGATTAGCATTCATGTTAAACGGTGCACTCTGTAGTTAAAATTCTACCGTGTGTGCCTAAGCCCCTATCCTTAGGATCCAGTCGGTCTGTGTGTCTCTGCCCTCTCTGCCCTCTCCTTGCCCACAGCAGTGACCTACAATACAGCACAGCACGCTCTCAATGACAACTACCTCTGCCCTCTCCTTGCCCACAGCAGTGACCTACAATACAGCACAGCACGCTCTCAATGACAACTACCTCTGCCCTCTCCTTGCCCACAGCAGTGACCTACAATACAGCACAGCACGCTCTCAATGACAACTACCTCTGCCCTCTCCTTGCCCACAGCAGTGACCTACAATACAGCACAGCACGCTCTCAATGACAACTACCTCTGCCCTCTCCTTGCCCACAGCAGTGACCTACAATACAGCACAGCACGCTCTCAATGACAACTACCTCTGCCCTCTCCTTGCCCACAGCAGTGACCTACAATACAGCACAGCACGCTCTCAATGACAACTACCTCTGCCCTCTCCTTGCCCACAGCAGTGACCTACAATACAGCACAGCACGCTCTCAATGACAACTACCTCTGCCCTCTCCTTGCCCACAGCAGTGACCTACAATACAGCACAGCACGCTCTCAATGACAACTACCTCTGCCCTCTCCTTGCCCACAGCAGTGACCTACAATACAGCACAGCACGCTCTCAATGACAACTACCTCTGCCCTCTCCCTGCCCACAGCAGTGACCTACAATACAGCACAGCACGCTCTCAATGACAACTACCTCTGCCCTCTCCCTCAAAAAGGTATTATTAAAATACAAGAGCTTTAGCTAGTCCCGGCGACTTAAATCTCTCGCTCGATCTCTTTCTCTCGTTCATTCACTTGACCTCTGTCAGCCTCAACCCGTAACCTTATAGTGGCCTGATTCTGGTTCTGAAGTACTTTCAGGTTGTCATTGTAAATAAGAATTTGTTCTCCTGGGATAAATAAAGGTTAAATAAATCAAATAAAACAATGTAACTATAGAGAGCAAGACTAAAGCACAGAGATGCACAGTAGATGTGTACGTACTTGTGTGTATTTTAGGTTTTCTTCTCTATCTTACTCATTTATCTCTCACGTTAGGCTTTGATTTGGAAACTTCTAAGCTCCATTGTGTTGATCAGCAACAGCTTAAACAACCTACATGCAGCTGCACAATGCTGCCCTCACTGTTCCCATACAACTGACTCCCAGTACACTCTTAGACGTATTCTTAAAGAGGTTTGTCACTGTAGCGGTACGTCCTTTGTACCTTGAGTTATAGGGACATAATTGTATCCTTGCAGTTCCTTAAAGGTCCAACGCAACTGTTTTTATCTCAATATCATATCATTTATGGGCAACAATTAAGTAACTTACTGTGATTGTTTTTTGTTTTTTTCAATTAAATGCTAAGAAATAAATAATAATTGGCTTCTTGGCAAAGAGCAATTTCTCAAGAAATAATTTTACTAGGACTGTCTGGGAGTGGTCTGAGTGGGGAGGGGAAAACTGACAACTAGCTGTTATTGGCAGAGAGATTTGGAACTCTCTTCCTTATTGGTCTATTAACTAGTTTACTGGTGATGTCACCAGGCCAAAACTCCATCCCACCAAAACAGGCTGAAATTTCAGGTGGTCTTTTCAAACAGCTCTTACACTTAAAGGGCATTACATTTTATTTTTCACTATTTCACAGTATTATTCCAACCTTATAATGTGGAAATATATATAAAATCCAGGGAAATCGCGGTTTTTGTCTGCACTAGGCCTTCAAAGAGCAACTGAAAGCAAAAAAAACGACTTCTCTGGTAGAAAAACGGCATCAATATTAGTCAGAAACATGTATTCTAGTGTCCAAAACTGACTACAAAATGTAAATAGGATCACGTTAGTTATGAAGTCATTTTATTTAAAAAACTCATCCCTTTGAAAAGGAATGTGTACTTACTACTGCATGCCTGTGCTGTGTGGTTGTCCCACCTAGCTATCTGAGGCACTGCATCTCAGCGCTAGAGGCATCACTACAGTCCCTGGTTTGATTCCAGGCTGTATCACAACAGGATTGGGAGTCCCATAGGCCGGTGCACAATTGGCCCAGCGTCGTCCGGGTTTGGCCGGTGTAGGCCGTCATTGTAAATAAGAATTTGTTCTTGACTGACTTGCTGACTTGCCTAGTTAAATAAAGGTTAAATAAACAACAATTCAAAAAAAAAAGAGCATGCTGGGAAATATAGTAATGATGGGCATGGATTTTGAGAATGTGTGATGATTGTACCTTTAATATTCAAAATATTGGGTACAACAATGTGCCGTTATACTAGATTATCCACACACACGTACCCTAAAAGATACCTAACAGTACCATGTGACATCCTATGTGTACTTCTGAAGGTACATGATGTGTATTTTGATATTTTTGTCCCCCCCCCCCCCCCCCGGGAAACAATACTTGTACCCTTTTTCTGAGTGTAGCAGAGTAACTGCCTTTATCGTTAACATTCCTCATGTTTCATTATGAGCCATGGAGGGGCCCAGTGCCCAGACGTTGCCCTCTACACAGCCTTCAGGACGTGAAGGTTCACATAGGCTGGATAATTAAAACACAGCCACAATGAACAACTGTGTCAAGGACAAGGAGGGGAGAGGAGGGGGAGGGGGGGTGGTCTACCGCCATTTTACCATGTCACATCTGTCTCCTTCACATCAAAGGCAAGACGTGTTTCATTATTCACAGGTTGCTACCAGGTCAACATTATTAATGCAGGAGGTTCTCTCTCTATCTGTGTGTGTGTGGTGTGTGGTTTGTGGTGTGTGGTGTGTGTATGGTGTGTGTGACAATACACACAGCAATGACTTTATATAAAACCAACAAAACTGAACATATCCCTAAATGAGAATGTTCTCATTACTGTTGTTTTACCCGCTGATAAATATAAATCATGCTTAACAAAAATCACCTTTGGTTACGGGTATTTACTGTATATTTACTGGTTACGGGTATTTACTGTATATTTACTGGTTATGTGTATTTACTGTATATTTCAACCCAGTGGATGTGTAGCTGTGGTGTGTATTATGTCATCTGTCAGTAGCAGAGGTATGGTGTTGTCCTGTATTATGTCATCTGTCAGTAGCAGAGGTATGGTGTTGTCCTGTATTATGTCATCTGTCAGTAGCAGAGGTATGGTGTTGTCCTGTATTATGTCATCTGTCAGTAGCAGAGGTATGGTGTTGTCCTGTATTATGTCATCTGTCAGTAGCAGAGGTATGGTGTTGTCCTGTATTATGTCATCTGTCAGTAGCAGAGGTATGGTGTTGTCCTGTATTATGTCATCTGTCAGTAGCAGAGGTATGGTGTTGTCCTGTATTATGTCATCTGTCAGTAGCAGAGGTATGGTGTTGTCCTGTATTATGTCATCTGTCAGTAGCAGAGGTATGGTGTTGTCCTGTATTATGTCATCTGTCAGTAGCAGAGGTATGGTGTTGTCCTGTATTATGTCATCTGTCAGTAGCAGAGGTATGGTGTTGTCCTGTATTATGTAATCTGTCAGTAGCAGAGGTATGGTGTTGTCCTGTATTATGTCATCTGTCAGTAGCAGAGGTATGGTGTTGTCCTGTATTATGTCATCTGTCAGTAGCAGAGGTATGGTGTTGTCCTGCATTATGTCATCTGTCAGTAGCAGAGGTATGGTGTTGTCCTGTATTATGTCATCTGTCAGTAGCAGAGGTATGTTGTTGTCCTGGTGAGTTTGAGTGTTTCCTACAGCGTTACCTTCAAAAGATCTGCTCCTCCATCTACTTATTATCTGTCCACACACACACGCACACACACACACGTGCACGCACGCACGCACGCACGCACACGCAAACACACACACACACACACACACACACACACACACACACACACACACACACACACACACACACACACACACACACACACACACACACACACACACACACACACACACACACACACACACACACACACACACACACACACACACACACACACACACACACTCACACACGCAAACACACACACACTGTACTGTACACAAACTAAGTTCCCTTGACAAGCACACACACATTGCAGATATAGGTTCTTCATTTGACCAGTATTGTCGTAGCAACGGGATGTAAACATTCAGTCCATAATGTTCCGTGTTTGGGCTATTAGCTGACCAGAATTAGGCAACATTAAAAGTGCCATATTGTTAATATAACCATGTGTTAGTGTTGGTTTTCATTGAATTCATGTGTGTGTGTGTCTGTGCGTGTGTGCGAGTATGTGTGTCTGTGCGTGTGTGCGTGTGGGTGACATGTCTCGATAGAAACACTCAAATTCCGGGCCGTGAAGATGTAACCTGCACACAGACACGTTCCAACACACACGTGTTCACCGAGACGTGACCTAGCCTCTGCACATGCTAGCCACCGTCCTGGATCTGCCGCTGTGGGCCAATGTATCCTGGATGTACGGTCCACTCACATACGCTCACACGCTCCCAGTAAACGTTGTACACACAGGGCCGGATTAAGAAATCATAGGACCAAGATGCGAATCGATGCGTGGTAAATTTACTGTTGACGAAAAAGCACCCCCCCCCCCCTCCCATTTAGAGGTAGGCTTTTGCCAAGACGAGTGCATCGACCATCACCGTGACTTCATCTTCCTCATTAGGTGAGTCAGTGTGCCACCGGAAATGGTATTTAGTAGCCTACTGTAGACGATGACATGTACAGTACCAGTCAAAAATTTGGACACATCTACTCATTCAAGGGTTTGTCTTTTTTATTTGTACTATTTTCTACATTGTAGAATAATAGTGAAGACATCAAAACTATGAAATAACACATATGGAATCATGTATTAACCAAAAAAGTGTTCAACAAATCAAAACATATTTTATATTTGAGATTCTTCAAAGTAGCCACCCTTTGCCTTGATGACAGCTATGCACACTCTTGGCATTCTCTCAACCAGCTTCATGATGTAGTCACCTGGAATTGCATTTCAATTAACAGGTGTGCCTTGTTAAAATGTAAATTGTGGAATTTCTTTCCTTCTTAATGCGTTTGAGCCAATCTTGTTGTGCTGTGACAAGGTAAGGGGGTATACAGAAGATAGCCCTATTTGGTAAAATGCTTAGTACATATTGTAGCAAGAACAGCTCAAATAATCAAAGAGAAAAGACAATTCATAATTTCTTTAACTCTTGGGTAGGGGGCAGTATTCTGAAGTTTGGATGACAAACGTGCCCAAAGTAAACTGCCTGTTACTCAGGACCAGATGTTTGGATATGCATATGCTTGAGAGTATTAGATAGAAAACACTCTGAGGTTTCTAAAACTGTTAAAATAATGTCTGTGGGTATAACAGAACTGATATGGCAGGCGAAAACCAGAGGAAAATCCATCCAGGAAGTGGGATTTTTTTTGATGTGGGTAGTTTTCAATTGAATGCCTATATTGTATCTAATGGGTTAGGACCCAGATTGCAGTTCCTATGGTTTCCACTAGATGTCAACAGTCTTTAGACATGCTTTCAGGCTTGTATTTTGAAAAACGACGAGTAAAAATACCTTTTGGTCAGTGGACAGGGGAAGTATGCAGAGCTGGATTGGGCGCGTGACCGTGAGCACGCCGTTCATTGTTTTTCCTTTCTATTGAAACCGGTTCCTTTCTATTGTCCGGTTGAAATATTATTGATTATTTAGACAATAGACAAGCTGAGGATTAATTATAAACATCGTTTGACATGTTTCGACAAACTTTTCCGGTACTATTAGGATGTATTCGTCTGCATGTTTTGACCGCCCTGGAGCCAGTGGATTACTGAACAAAACGGGCCAACAAAAAGGAGTTTTTGAGAACTAAACAAACATGTATTGTGTAACAGGGAGTCTTGTTAGTGCAATGTGCCATATGAAGATCATCAAAGGTAAGTGATTCATTTTATCGCTATTTCTGACTTTTGTGACTCCTCTACTTGGCTGGAAAATGTTTGTATTCTTTTGTAAGTAGGGCGCTGTCCTCACATAATCGCATGGTATGCTTTCGCAGTAAAGCCTTTTTGAAATCTGACACAGCGGCTGGATTAACAAGAAGTTAATCTTTAAGCCGATGTATAACACTTGTACATTTTATGAATGTTTATTATGAGTATTTCGGTATTTTGAATTTGGCGCTCTGCAATTTCACCGGATGTTGGCCAGGTGGGACGCTACCGTTTCTTCAAGTAACGTCAACGACACCTAAAGGACACCACTAAGAGACTTGCTTGGGCCAAGAAACACGAGCAATGGACATTAGACCGGTGGAAATCTGTCCTTTGGTCTGATGAGTCCAAATTTGAGATTTTTGGTTCCAACCGTTGTGTCTTTGTGAGACGCAGAGTAGGTGAACGGATGATCGCCGCAGGTGTGGTTCCCACCGTGAAGCATGGAGGAGGTGTGATGGTGTGGGGGTGCTTTGCTGGTGACACTGTCTGTGACTTGTTTAGAGTTCAAGGCACACTTAACCAGCATGGCTACCAAAGCATTCTGCACCGATACGCTATCCCATCTGGTTTGCGCTTAGCGGGACTATCATTTGTTTTTCAACAGGGAACTCCTTCAAAACTGTTGGGAAAGCATTCCAGGTGAAGCTGGTTGAGAGAATGCCAAGAGTGTGCAAAGATGTCATCAAGGCAAAGGGTGGCTACTTTGAATAATATAAAATATAAAATATATTTTGATTTGTTTTACACCTTTTTGGTTACTACATGATTCCATATGTGTTATTTTATAGTTTTGGTGTCTTTACTATTATTCTACAATGTAGAAAATAGTAAAAATAAAGAAAAACCCTGGAATGAATAGGTGTGTCCAAACTTTTGACTGGTACTGTATATATATGTATATGTATGTATACAAATGTATGTGGGCACCCCTTCAAATGAGTGGATTCGGCTATTTCACCCACGCCCGTTGCTGACAGGTGTATAAAATCGATCACACAGCCATGCAATCTCCATAGACAAACATTGGCAGTAGAATGGCCTTACTAAAGAGCTCAATGACTTTCAACATGACAACGTCATAGGATACCACCTTCCCAAGAAGTCAGTTCATCAAATGTCGCCCTGCTAGAACTGCCCCGGTCAACTGTAAGTGCTGTTATTGTGAAGTGGACTCATCTAGGAGCAACAACAGCTCAGCCGTGAAGTGGTAGGCCACACAAGCTCACAGAATGGGACCGCCCATTGCTGATCTGCGTAGTGTGTAAAAATCGTCTGTCTTCGGTTGCAACACTCACTACCAAGTTCCAAACTGCCACTGGAAGCAACGTCAGCACAATAGCTGTTTGTCCGGAGCTTCATGAAATGGGTTTCCATGGCCGAACAGCCTAAGATCACCATGTGCAATGCCAAGCGTCAGCTGGAGTGATATAACGCTTGGACTCTGGGGGAGTGGAAACGTGGGTTTGGTGGATGACAGGTGAACGCAAACTGCCCGAATGCATATTGCCAACTGTAATTTTTTGGTGGAGGAGGAATAATGGCTTTGGGGCTGTTTTTTATGGTTCGGGCTTGGCCCCTTAGTTCCAGTGAAGGGAAATGTGAATGCTACAGCATACAATGACATTCTAGATGATTCTGTGCTTCCATCTTTGTGGCAAAAGTCCGGGGAAGGCCCATTCCGTGTTTTAGCATGACAATGCTGGATAAATTACCCGTTCACCTGGCCTCTGGTCCTGGTGGTTTACATCATCTACACTATATTAAAGATGCTTTACCCAGGGCATAAATACACCCATCAACCCACAGAGACCTGCTGTAGGGATACAGGAAGTCAACCCACAGAGACCTGCTTTAGGGAAACAGGAAGACAACCCACAGAGACCTACTGTAGGGAAACAGGAAGTCAACCCACAGAGACCTACTGTAGGGAAATAGGAAGTCAACCCACAGAGACCTACTGTAGGGAAACAGGACTTCAAACCACAGAGACCTACTGTAGTCAAACAGGAAGTTAACCCACAGAGACCTACTGTAGGGAAACAGGACTTCAAACCACAGAGACCTACTGTAGTCAAACAGGAAGTTAACCCACAGAGACCTACTGTAGGGAAACAGGAAGTCAACCCACAGAGACCTACTGTAGGGAAACAGGAAGTCAACCCACAGAGACCTACTGTAGGGAAATAGGAAGTCAACCCACAGAGACCTACTGTAGGGAAACAGGACTTCAAACCACAGAGACCTACTGTAGTCAAACAGGAAGTTAACCCACAGAGACCTACTGTAGGGAAACAGGAAGGCAACCCACAGAGACCTACTGTAGGGTCACAGGAAGTCAACCCACAGAGACCTACTGTAGGGAAACAGGACATCAACTCACAGAGACCTACTGTAGGGAAACAGGAAATCAACTCACAGAGACCTACTGTAGTCAAACAGGAAGTCAACTCACAGAGACCTACTGTAGTCAAACAGGAAGTCAACCCACAGAGACCTACTGTAGGGAAACAGGACTTCAAATCACAGAGACCTACTGTCGGGAAACAGGACTTCAAACCACAGAGACCTACTGTAGTCAAACAGGAAGTTAACCCACAGAGACCTACTGTAGGGAAACAGGAAGTCAACCCACAGAGACCTACTGTAGGGAAACAGGAAGTCAACCGACAGAGACCTACTGTAGGGAAATAGGTAGTCAACCCACAGAGACCTACTGTAGGGAAACAGGACTTCAAACCACATAGACCTACTGTAGTCAAACAGGAAGTTAACCCACAGAGACCTACTGTAGGGAAACAGGAAGTCAACCCACAGAGACCTACTGTAGGGTCACAGGAAGTCAACCCACAGAGACCTACTGTAGGGAAACAGGACTTCAAACCACAGAGACCTACTGTAGTCAAACAGGAAGTTAACCCACAGAGACCTACTGTAGGGAAACAGGAAGTCAACCCACAGAGACCTACTGTAGGGTCACAGGAAGTCAACCCACAGAGACCTACTGTAGGGAAACAGGACATCAACTCACAGAGACCTACTGTAGGGAAACAGGACATCAACTCACAGAGACCTACTGTAGTCAAACAGGAAGTCATCTCACAGAGATCTACTGTAGTAAAACAGGAAGTCAACCCACAGAGACCTACTGTAGGGAAACAGGAAGTCAACCCACAGAGACCTACTGTAGGGAAACAGGAAGTCAACCCACAGAGACCTACTGTAGGGAAACAGGAAGTCAACCCACAGAGACCTACTGTAGGGAAATAGGAAGTCAACCCACAGAGACCTACTGTAGGGAAACAGGACTTCAAACCACAGAGACCTACTGTAGTCAAACAGGAAGTTAACCCACAGAGACCTACTGTAGGGAAACAGGAAGTCAACCCACAGAGACCTACTGTAGGGTCACAGGAAGTCAACCCACAGAGACCTACTGTAGGGAAACAGGACATCAACTCACAGAGACCTACTGTAGGGAAACAGGACATCAACTCACAGAGACCTACTGTAGTCAAACAGGAAGTCAACTCACAGAGACCTACTGTAGTCAAACAGGAAGTCAACCCACAGAGACCTACTGTAGGGAAACAGGACTTCAAATCACAGAGACCTACTGTAGGGAAACAGGACTTCAAACCACATAGACCTACTGTAGGGAAACAGGAAGTCAACCCACATAGACCTACTGTAGGGAAACAGGACTTCAAACCACAGAGACCTACTGTAGGGAAACAGGACTTCAAACCACAGAGACCTACTGTAGGGAAACAGGACTTCAAACCACAGAGACCTACTGTAGGGAAACAGGACTTCAAACCACAGAGACTTACTTTAGTCAAACAGGAAGTCGACCCACCGAGACCTACTGTAGGGAAACAGGACGTCCAACATGTGTGTGTGTGTGTGTGCACTGCTTGGCAGTCAGAACTTGAAGCTGTTTCTCAGTGAGTTCTGTATGTAGGCCACCATGCCTTGTTGCACGTCAACTCTGATACTCTTCCATGTTTGATTTTGCCCCTCACCCCCAGACGGTCCTGTTTCTGGGCATCCAGACACATAGTATAGGAGAGAACATGAACACAACGCTAGCCAGCCATACCCCTCCCTCCCCTAGCCTGCACTCGCCTGCTAAATATTTGAAGCAATCTGACAAAGATGGAGGGCAGGAACCCATTAGAGGCTCTAAGAAGCAGAAGTAGGTGCTGCCAGCTTCCACACTACCACAGCATTCTATATCCCTTTCTCTCTCTCAATTCAATTCAAGGGCTTTATTGGCATGGGAAAGATGTTAACATTGCCAAAGCAAGTGAAGTAGATAATACATAAAAGTGAAATAAACAATAAGAATTAACAGTAAACATTATTCTCACAGAAGTTCCCAAATAATAAAGACATTTCAAATGTCATATTATGTCTATATACATTGCTGTAACGATGTGCAAATAGTTAAAGTACAAAAGGGAAAATAAATACAATGGTGTTTATTCTTCACTGGTTGCCCTTTTCATGTGGTAACAGGTCACTAATCTTGCTGATATGATGGCACATTGTGGTATTCTTTATTTTATTTCACCTTTATTTAACCAGGAAGGCCAGTTGAGAACAAGTTCTAATTTACAACTGCGACCTGGCCAAGATAAAGCAAAGCAGTGCGACACAAACAACAACACAGAGTTACACATGGAATAAACAAACATACAGTCAATAACACAATAGAGAAAAAGTCTATATACAGTGTATGCAAATGAGGTAAGATAAGGGAGGTAGGCAATAAATAGGCCATAGTGGCGAAATAATTACAATATAGCAATTAAACACTGGAGTGATAGATGAATGTGCAAGTAGAGATACTGGGGTGCAAAAGAGCAAAACTAAATAAAATAAAAAATAACAGTATGGGGATGAGGAATTTGGATGGGCTATTTACTGATGGGCTATGTACAGGTGCAGTGATCTGTGAGCTGTTCTGACAGCTGGTGCTTAAAGTTAGTGAGGGAGTTATGGGTCTCCAGCTTCAGTGATTTTTGCAATTCGTTCCAGTCATTGCCAGCAGAGAACTGGAAGGAAAGGCAGCCAAAAGAGGAATTTGCTTTGGGGGATGACCAGTGAAATATACTTGCTGGAGCATGTGCTACGGGTGGGTGCTGCTATGGTGACCGGTGAGCTGAGATAAGGCGGGGCTTTACCTAGCAGAGGCTTGTAGATGACCTGAAGCCAGTGGGTTTGGCGACGAATATGAAGCGAGGGCCAGCCAACGAGAGCATACAGGTCGCAGTGGTGGGTAGTATATGGGGCTTTGGTGACAAAATGGATGGCACTGTGATAGACTGCATCCAATTTGCTGAGTAGAGTGTTGGAGGCTATTTTGTAAATGACATCGCCGAAGTCAAGGATTGGCAGGATAGTCAATTTTACGAGGGTATGTTTGGCAGCATGACTGAAGGATGCTTTGTTGCGAAATAGGAAGCCGATTCTAGATTTAATTTTGGATTGGAGATGCTTAATGTGAGTCTGGAAGGAGAGTTTACAGTCTAACCAGACACCTAGGTATTTGTAGTTGTCCACATATTCTAAGTCAGAACCGTCCAGAGTAGTGATGCTGGACGGGCGGGCAGGTGCGGGCAGCGATTGGTTGAAGAGCATGCATTTAGTTTTACTTGCATTTAAGAGCAGTTGGAGGCAACGGAAGGAGAGTTATGGCTTTGAAGCTCGTCTGGAGGTTAGTTCACACAATGTCCAAAGAAGGGTCAGAAGTATACAGAATGGTGTCGTCTGCGTAGAGGTGGATCAGAGAATCACCAGCAGCAAGAGCGACATCATTGATGTATACAGAGAAAAGAGTCGGCCCGAGAATTGAACCCTGTGGCACCCCCATAGAGACGGGACAACAGGCCCTCCGATTTGAAACATTGAACTCTGTCTGAGAAGTAGTTGGTGAACCAGGCGAGGCAGTCATTTCAGAAACCAAGGCTGTTGAGTCTGCCAATAAGAATGTGGTGATTGACAGAGTCGAAAGCCTTGGTCAGGTTGATGAATACAGCTGCACAGTATTGTCGATGGCGGTTAGTATATCGTTTAGGACCTTGAGCGTGGCTGAGGTGCACCCATGACCAGCTCGGAAACCAGATTGCACAGCGGAGAAGGTACGGTGGGATTCGAAATGGTCTGTGATCTGTTTGTTAACTTTCGAAGACCTTAGAAAGGCAGGGTAGGATAGATATAGGTCTATAGAAGTTTGGGTCTAGAGTGTCTTCCCTTTGAAGAGGGGGATGACTGCGGCAGCTTTCCAATCTTTGGGGATCTCAGACGATACAAAAGAGAGGTTGAACAGGCTAGTAATAGGGGTTGCAACAATTTCGTCTGATCATTTTAGAAAGAGAGGGCCCAGATTGTCTAACCCTGCTGATTTGTAGGGGTCCAGACTTTGTAGCTCTTTCAGAACATCAGCTATCTGGATTTGGGTGAAGGAGAAATGGGGGAGGCCTGGGCAAGTTGCTGTGGGGGATGCAGGGGTGTTGACTAGGATAGCGTTGGTCAGGTGGAAAGCATGGCCAGCCGTTGAAAAATAATTATTGAAATTCTCAATAATAGTGGATTTATCGGTGGTGACAGTCTTTCCTAGCCTCAGCGCAGTGGGCAGCTGGGAGGAGGTGCTCTTACTCTCCATGGACTTTACAGTGTCCCAGAACTTTTTGGAATTTGTGCTGCAGGATGCACATTTCCTAACTGCCTGTGTATATTGGTTCCTAAATTCCCTGTAAAGTTGCATATCGTGGGGGCTATTTGATGCTAATACAGTACGCCACAGGATGTTTTTGTGCTGGTCAAGGGCAGTCAGGTCTGGAGTGAACCAAGGGCTATATCTGTTCCTGGTTCAACATTTTTTGAATGGGGCATGCTTATCTAAGATGGTGAGGAAATCACTTCTAAAGAATAACCAGGCATCGTCTACTGACGGAATGAGATCAATATCCTTCCAGGATACCCGGGCCTGGGTCGATTACGATTGATTAGGACCCGGGATACCCGGGTCGATTAGGATTGCCTGCTCGCTGAAGTGTTTTAGGGAGCGCTTGACAGTGATGAGGGGTGATCGTTTGACCGCAGACCCATTACGGATGCAAGCAATGAGGCAGTGATCGCTGAGATCCTGGTTGAAGACAGCAGAGGTGTATTTGAAGGGCAGGTTGCTTAGGATGATATCTATGAGGGTTTCTGTGTTTACAGATTTGGGATTGTACCTCTTAGGTTCAATGATAATTTGTGTGAGATTGAGGGCATCAAGCTTAAATTGTAGGATGGCCGGGGTGTTAAGCATATTTCAGTTTAGGTCACCTAACAGCACGAGCTATGAAGATAGATGGGGGGCAATCAATTCACATATTGTGTCCAGGGCACAGCTGGGGGCAGAAGGTGGTCTATAGCAGGTGGCAACAGTGAGAGACTTGTTCCTGGAAAGGTGGATTTTTAAAAGTAGAAGCTCAAATTGTTTTGGTACAGACCTGGATAATAAGACAGAACTCTGCAGGCTATCTATGCAGTAGATTGCAACTCCGCCCCCTTTGGCAGTTCCATCTTTTCCAAAAATGTTATAGTTAGGGATGGTAATTTCAGGGTTTTTGGTGTCCTTCCTATGCCAGGATTCAGACACAGCCAGGACATCCTGGTTGGCAGAGTGTGCTAAAGCAGTGAATAAAACAAACTTAGGGAGGATGCTTCTAATGTTAACATGCATGAAACCAAGGCTTTTACAGCTACAGAAGTCAACAAATGAGAGGGCCTGGGGAATGGGAGTGGAGCTAGGCACTACAGGGATGAACCTCTACATCAGCAGAGGAGGAGTAGGATAAAGGTACGGCTAAGGGCTATAAGAACTGGTTGTCTAGTACGTTCGGGAAAGAGAGTAAAAGGAGCAGGTTTCTAGGCGCGGTAGAATAGAATCATTGCATAATGTACAGACAAAGGTATGGTAGGATGTGAATACAGTTAAGGTAAACCTAGGCATAGAGGGCTAGAGGGCCGGGGCTAGCAGGCTAGCAGAAGGGCCTTAGAGGGACATCGCGACGGAAGAAGTCAGTTGTTTTAGCCCCCTCATGCGGTTACGTCGGCAGACCAGTCAGTGTAGTAAAAGGGTCCAGGCCAATTGGAAAAATAGGAATAGTACCCAAGAAATTGACTGATGGGCCACTTCAGCTAACAGTCCGGTATGCTCTAGATAGCTAGCGGGCTGCGGCTAGCAGGCTAGCAGGCTGGCAGATGGGCATTCAGGGGACGTCGCAACGAAGGAGCCAGATGGAAAACCCCCCTCGGGCGGATTACATCGGTAGTCCAATCGTGATGGATCGGGCGGGGCTCTGTATCGGCAATAAAAGGGGCCCAGGCCAATTGGCAAAATAGGTATTGTAGCCCAAGGAGTGGCTGATGGTCCTCTTCAGCTAGCCGGGAGACGGGCTTAGCATAGGCTATCTCCAGGCTAATTGGTGCTTGCGTCGGGACAGGGACGTTAGCCAGGAGAAGCCAATCGGATAGCAGCTAGCTAGTTGCGGTGATCCAGGTGAAGAGGTTCAGAGCTTGCGGTAGGAATCCGGTAATATGGAGAAAAAGGAGTCCGATAAGCTCTGGGTTGAAACACGCTGTTTAGACTGGCAGGAGTTGTCCTGGCTAAAGGTTAGTTGATGACCGCTAGCAGTGGCTAGCTGACTACTAGCTAGTAGTTAGTTAGCTGGCTAGCTTCTGTTCGGGATTCCGGTTCTGAGGTTAAGAAAATAGCAGATCCATACCACATTGGGTGAGACGGGTTGCAGGAGAGTATGTTGAAGTTGGGGTTGAGAAAAATATTTTTTAAATATATGCAAAGAAAAAAGATATACAAAGATATACATAAAGATATATACACGGGACACGACGAAGACAAAAGACGTCTGACTGCAACGTCATCTTGTATTACACCCAGTAGATATGGGAGTTGATCAAAATTGGGTTTGTTTTCAAATTCTTTGTGGATCTGTGTAATCTGAGGGAAATATGTGTCTCTAATATGGTCATACATTTGGCAGGAGGTTAGGAAGCACAGCTCAGTTTCCACCTCATTTTGTGGGCAGTGTGCACATAGCCTGTCTTCTCTTGAGAGCCATGTCTGCCGACGGTGGCCTTTATTAATAGCAAGGCTATGCTCACTGAGTCTGTACATAGTCAAAGCTTTCCTTAATTTTGGGTCAGTCACAGTGGTCAGGTATTCTGCCACTGTGTACTCTCTGTTTAGGGCCAAATAGCATTTTAGGTTGCTCAGTTTTTTTGTTAATTCATTACCATGCACCTTGTGTGAGTGCCTGCGTGCGTGCGTGCGTGCATGCATGCGTGCGTGCGTGAGTACGTGTGTGAGAATTAATTAAGTAATTAATGAAAGTGTGCTATCGTGTTAAATCGGCAATTGGCAACATATTCCTTACAGGATTAATTGACACATAAACAAACACCAATCTTCAGTGATAATTACTCCGGTGTTCTGTGCAGTACGCAGCGCATAAAAAATTGAAAATAATTCCATATATAATAGTAAATAAGGTTATCCAAGGAATAATAATAACCCTAGAGCAGTAATAACAACACTAGAGCAGTAATAATAACCTCAGAGCAGTAACAATAACCCCAGAACAGTAACAATAACCCCAGAGCAGTAACAATAACCCCAGAACAGTAACAATAACCTCAGAGCAGAAACAATAACCCCAGAACAGTAACAATAACCCCAGAGCAGTAACAATAACCCCAAAACAGTAACAATAACCCCAGAGCAGTAACAATAACCCCAGAGCAGTAATAATAACCCTATAACAGCTTTAATCATAACCCCAGAGCAGTAACAATAACCCCAGAACAGTAACAATAACCCCAGAGCAGTAACAATAACCCCAGAGCAGTAACAATAACCTCAGAGCAGTAACAATAACCTCAGAACAGTAACAATAACCTCAGAGCAGTAACAATAAACCCAAGAGCAGAAATAATAACCCTTAAGCATTAATAATAGCCCTAGAGCAACAATAACAATAACCCCAGAGCAGTAATAATAACCCTAGAGCGGTAATAATAACCCGAGAGCAGTAATAGTAACCCCAGAGCAGCAATAATAATAACCCTAGAGCGGAAATAATAACCCTAGAGCAGTAATAATAACCCTAGAGCGGTAATAATAACCCTAGAGCGGTAATAATAACCCTGGATCAGTACTGATAACCCTGGAGCAGTAATAATAGCCATGGAGCAGTACTAATAACCCTAGCGCAGTAATAATAACCCTAGCGCAGTAATAATAACCCTAGCGCAGTAACAATAACCCTGAAGAAGTAATAACACCGGAGAAGTAATAATAACCCTAGAGCAGCAATAACCCGGGAGCGGAAGTAATAACCATAGAGTGGTAATAACCCTAGAGCGGTATTAACCCTTGAGCGGCAGTAATAGCTCTAGAGGTGCAGTAACAACCCTAGAGCGGCAGTAATAGCCCTAGAGCAGCGGTAATAACCATAGATCGCGGTAATAACCCTAGAGCAGCGGTAATAACCCTAGAGCGGCAGTAATAGCCCTAGAGCAGCGGTAATAACCATAGAGCAGCGGTAATAACCCTAGAGCAGCGGTAATAACCATAGAGCAGCGGTAATAGCCCTAGAGCGGCAGTAATAACCCTAGAGCAGCGGTAATAACCCTAGAGCGGCAGTAATAACCCTAGAGCAGCAGTAATAGCCCTAGAGCAGCGGTAATAACCCTAGAGCGGCAGTAATAACCCTAGAGCGGCAGTAATAACCCTAGAGCGGCAGTAATAACCCTAGAGCGGCAGTAATAACTTAGAGCGGCAGTAATAACCCTAGAGCGTCAGTAATAACCCTAGAGCGGCAGTAATAACCCTAGAGCGGCAGTAATAACCATAGAGCGGCAGTAATAACCCTAGAGCGGCAGTAATAACCCTAGAGCGGCAGTAATAACCCTAGAGTGGCAGTAATAACCATAGAGCGGCAGTAATAACCCTAGAGCGGCAGTAATAACCCTAGTGCGGCAGTAATAACCCTAGAGCGGCGGTAATAACCCTAGAGCGGCGGTAATAACCCTAGAGCAGCGGTAACAACCCTAGAGCAGTGGTAATAACCCTAGAGCGGCAGTAATAACCCTAGAGCGGCAGTAATAACCCTAGAGCAGCCGTAATAACCCTAGAGTAGCGGTAATAACCCTAGAGCGGTGGTAATAACCCTAGAGCGGCAGTAATAACCCTAGAGAGGCGGTAATAACCCTAGAGCAGCGGTAATAACCCTAGAGCAGTGGTAATAACCCTAGAGCGGCAGTAATAACCCTAGAGCGGCAGTAATAACCCTAGAGCAGCGGTAATAACCCTAGAGCAGCGGTAATAACCCTAGAGCAGTGGTAATAACCCTAAAGCGGCAGTAATAACCCTAGAGCGGCAGTAATAGCCCTAGAGCAGCGGTAATAACCCTAGAGCGGCAGTAATAACCCTAGAGCGGCAGTAATAGCCCTAGAGCAGCGGTAATAACCCTAGAGCAGTGGTAATAACCCTAGAGCGGCAGTAATAGCCCTAGAGCAGTGGTAATAACCCTAGAGCGGCAGTAATAACCCTAGAGCAGCGGTAATAACCCTAGAGCAGCGGTAATAACCCTAGAGCGGCAGTAATAACCCTAGAGCGGCAGTAATAGCCCTAGAGCAGCGGTAATAACCCTAGAGCGGCAGTAATAACCCTAGAGCGGCAGTAATAGCCCTAGAGCAGCGGTAATAACCCTAGAGCAGTGGTAATAACCCTAGAGCGGCAGTAATAGCCCTAGAGCAGTGGTAATAACCCTAGAGCGGCAGTAATAACCCTAGAGCAGCGGTAATAACCCTAGAGCAGCGGTAATAACCCTAGAGCGGCAGTAATAACCCTAGAGCGGCAGTAATAACCCTAGAGCGGCAGTAATAACCCTAGAGCAGTGGTAATAACCCTAGAGCGGCAGTAATAACCCTAGAGCAGCGGTAATAACCCTAGAGCAGCGGTAATAACCCTAGAGCGGCAGTAATAACCCTAGAGCGGCAGTAATAACCCTAGAGCAGTCAAAATACAGATAATAGATACAGGAAAACGGAATGTGTTTGAACCCGGTCCGGCAAACAGAGAAGATTCAAATGTGAGACATTCCTACACAAGATCAAAATACATACGTGCCCTTTGCTATGTATATGGAGCTAAATATTTTTATCATTTATTAATTATAGGTTGTTTTTTTCATTTATTCCACACTTTATAAAAAAAATACACATTGCATGTGTGTGTGTGTGTGTGTGTGTGTGTGTGTGTGTGTGTGTGTGTGTGTGTGTGTGTGTGTGTGTGTGTGTGTGTGTGTGTGTGTGTGTTTAGGCACGTTTGTCATTATTAGCCTCATTACAAGTGTACATTACCATGCACAGTTGAGAATGTGCTTGTACACACAGTCTGTTTGTGCATCACCATTTTACCTGTAACCCTGACAGTGCATCTCTACACAAGTGACACATAACACAACACGACACGACAAACAACACAAAGCAACACCACACACACACACACACTGCTAGTGCTAACACACTGACAATATGGCATCCTGGAATATTATGGATCCTTGTTGAGACACTGAAGAAAAACCAAATAGAAAGTCTGGTGAGCTGGGAAGAATTATAATTATAAACTGGAAGGTTCGATCCCTGAATGCTGATTGGCTGACAGACGTGGTATATCAGACCGTATACCACTGGTATGACAAAACATTTATTTTTACTGCTTTAATTACGTTGGTAACCAGTTTATAATAGCAATAAGGCACCTCTGGGGGTTTGTGGTATATGGCCAATATACCTCGTCTAAGGGCTGTCTCCAGGCATTCCACGTTGTGTCGTGCCTAAGAACATCCCCTCGCCGTGGTATATTGGCCATATACCACACCTCTATGTGCATTATTGCCTAAATATAATTTGCCTTCAAGCATGTGCTTCACAAAGAATCAATTAACCACAGTGACACGAGACGCTACTGTCTTGTGCACCAACTAAATACAGTCATTAAAATACGATGTCAAAATGGACAGATCTCATTTCCTCATTATATAACTTTCAAAGAGCGCGGCCTGTGTGTGTGTGTGTGTCTGTGTGTGTGTGTGTGTCTGTGTGTGTAGTGGTAAGGCCTGTGATGTCAATGCAGTATTCAGGATATTCAAAGCAATCATCTTTCCCAGAGGGGATTACGGGACTAAAGCCAGTGTCCCATTCAGAGAGGATAAAGCCCACAGTATTAATCTAGTGGAGTAGGCCTGTTCACAGCCCCTCCACCACCAACCCCTCTCCTCTAACCCCACCCCCCTCCTCCCTCATCCCCCCTCATTCCCTCTCCCCCCTCATCCCCCCTCTCCCACCCACCTCATATGTGCCCTTTGCTATATATCTGGAGCAAAATATTTTTTTGGAATTTAGTTATAGGTTGTCTTTCTCCCTTCACCCCCCCCACCCCCTCTCCAGCTTCTTCCCCCTCTCCCCTCATCCCCCTCTCCCTCTCACCCCTCATCCCCCACCTCCCCTCTCTCCCCAGGCAGAGCACCAATCACATACACTTGCATAACACACAGTACCTCTTTCACTTTCTCTCTCTCCCTTTATCTTCCACGTTTGATCTCTCTCTTAACCCCCAACCCCCTCACTCGATGTTTCTTTCCCTAACGATGGACGTACATGTATACACAAACACAAACATACACCCTCACGCACGCACACACAGACATGCTCACACCTTTATCTCCCTCACACATGTATCCATACAACCTGACACATGCCAAGACATTAGCCAGTATGCTACTATATGTATGTTAATAGCCATCCTCCACAGAGCTGTATGTTAAAACCAATCCTCCACAGAGCTGTATGTTAAAACCAATCCTCCACAGAGCTGTATGTTAATATCCATCCGGCACAGAGCTGTATGTTAATAGCCATCCTCCACAGAGCTGTATGTTAATATCCATCCTCCACAGAGCTGTATGTTAATACCCATCCTCCACAGAGCTGTGTGTTAATACCCATCCTCCACAGAGCTGTATGTTAATACCCATCCTCCACAGAGCTGTATGTTAATACCCATCCTCCACAGAGCTGTGTGTTAATACCCATCCTCCACAGAGCTGTATGTTAATACCCATCCTCCACAGAGCTGTATGTTAATACCCATCCTCCACAGAGCTGTGTGTTAATACCCATCCTCCACAGAGCTGTGTGTTAATACCCATCCTCCACAGAGCTGTATGTTAATACCCATCCTCCACAGAGCTGTGTGTTAATACCCATCCTCCACAGAGCTGTGTGTTAATACCCATCCTCCACAGAGCTGTGTGTTAATACCCATCCTCCACAGAGCTGTGTGTTAATACCCATCCTCCACAGAGCTGTATGTTAATACCCATCCCCCACAGAGCTGTATGTTAATACCCATCCTCCACAGAGCTGTAAAAATGCCTTGTTCTGTGGTGACTTCAAAGTGCCAGGGCTGCACTCCTGTAGCCAGATGTGACACCCTAACCCTAACCCTCTCCTCTCCTCTTCACTTCCAATTCCCACTCACACAGATGTAGGATTCATGAGGAACACTGTCTCTCTGGTCTGGGCCAGTTGTGCCTCTCTGTCAGTTAAATAGTCTGACAGGCTCCATAGCTCTGGTGGATGACTGTATCTCCCAGCATGCCCTTGCTTTGGGGATTCTTCTGAGTGTGTGTGTGTGTGTGCATTACGTGTTTCTGCGGATCTGCAGTCTCATTCAAATCAATGAGGCAGTCACAGTCTCATTCAAAGCAATGAGGCAGACACAGTCTCATTCAAAGCAATGAGGCAGTCACAATCTCATTCAAAGCAATGAGGCAGTCACAATCTCATTCAAATCAACGAGGCAGTCACCATCTCATTCAAATCAACGAGGCAGTCACAGTCTCAGATTCTAAAAGGTTTCAGAAACGATCTGTCCCGGGGGAACAGAAGCCAGAGGAAACGGAGCACTCGATATCCAGTGTTGTGGAAGTGGCACCGCAGCTTGGTGTCTGCTTCAGGACACTTGCATCCATCATAATCAATAGACAATGATTCATAGAAATCAAAATCAAATCAAATGTTATTTGTCACATACACATGGTTAGCAGATGTTAATGCGAGTGTAGCGAAATGATTGTGCTTCTAGTTCCGACCGTGCAGTAATATCTAACAAGTAATCTAACCTAACAATTTCACAACAACTACCTTATACACACAAGTGTAAGGAATGAATAAGAATATGTACATAAAAATATATGAATATTGGCCGAACGGCATAGGCAAGATGCAGTAGATGGTATAGAGTACAGTATATACTGTACATATGAGATGAGTAATGTAGGGTATGTAAACATTATATAAAGTGGCATTGTTTAAAGTGGCTAGTGATACATTTATTATTAAAGTGGCTAGTTTAAAGTGGATAGTGGTGAGAGATGAGTCAGTATGTTGGCAGCAGCCACTCAATGTTAGTGATGGACCAGTATGGGGAATGATAAAGTCTTAATAGGATGACTGGCGAGACCCACCTCCAAGATGAAACTGCTGGAAGTTTAAACTGCCCATATATTTTCTAAATGAATAATCATCAGCTAAAAAAAAAATATATTGCGATTTAAAAAATAATAATCCTACAGAGCATACTTTCATATAGGTCTGCACAAAGCTTTGTGGATGTGTATATAATCTCAACTATTTCTTACTGATTAAAACAGCCTACAGAGCATTCAAATTCAAATCTGGACCTCAAAGCCAGTTCCACTGCTTTTTAAAATTGTTCCCCTCTAATCAAGGACTGATTTAGACCTGGGACACCAGGTGGTTGCAATTAATTATCAGGGAGAACAGAAAACTAGCAGTACTCCGGACCTCCAGGGGTAAGATCGGAAATACTCCTTTCTTAGACTCTTAGAATTTAGAAAGTGGGTTCTCCACATAGGAGAACCTGGTTCCAGGTAAAACCCTTTTTGGTTCCAAGTAGAACTATTTTGGGTTGAATGTAGAACCCTCTGTTTAAAGGGTTCTACCTGGAACCAAAAAGGTTCTACCTGGAAGCAAAAAGGATTATTCAAAGGGTTCTCCTATGGTGACAGCTGAACGTAAGAGGGTATAGAGACATGATCAGTGCAGTAGTACAGATAGATATAATTCTGCTGACTCTGGTATACTGTCAGTCGTCATGCAGGAAGTCAACAACATCTCTCTCTTCTCTCTTCTACTATACAAGCGCTCCCGAGCGGAGCAGTGGTCTGAGGCACTGCATCTCAGTGCTAGAGGCATCACTACAGACCCTGGTTCGATCCCGGGCTGTATCACAACCGGACGTGATCGAGAGTCCCATAGGGTGACGCAAAATTGGTCCAGCGTCGTCCGTGTTAAGGGAGGGTCTGGCCGTGGTAGGCCGTCATTGTAAAATAAGAATTTGTTCTTAACTGACTTGCCTAGTTAAGTAAAGGTTAAATATATATATATTTTTAAATACAAGGTCGGGTAACAACAACTCCACCATGCTGACTCTCAACAGGGTGCTCAGCACCCTCCCGTACGACTGTGGGCCACTCCTACTCTATCATCAAGTTTGCTGACAACACAACGGTGGTAGGCCTGATCACCAACAGTGATGAGACAGCCCTACAGGGAGGAGGTCAGATAACTGGCAGTGTGGTGCCAAGACAACAACCTCTACCTCAACATCAGCAAGACCAAGGAGCTGATGGTGAACTACAGGAAGTAGGGGAGCGGTGCACATCGACGGGGCCACAGTGGAGCGGGTCAAGAGCTTCTAGTTCCTCTGTGTCCACATGACTGAGGACTTACCATGGTCCTCTCACACCAACACAGTCATAAAGAAGGCACGCAGTGCCTCTTCTCCCTTAGGAGGCTGAAACGATTTGGCATGGCCCCTCAGATCCTAAGGAATAGAGAGCCTCACCATCGAGAGCACCATCGAGAGCACCATCGAGAGCCTCCTGACTGGTTGTCTGGTATGGAAACTGCACCACCCTTGACCGGAAGGCCCTACAGAGGGTGGTGTGGACGGCCCAGCGCTTCACTGGGGGTGAGCTCCCATCCATCCAGGACATAAATGCCAAGCAATGTTTGAGAAAGGTCTAAAAATTACCAAAGGTTCCAGCCACCCAAAACATGGATTGTTCTCCATGCTCCCGTTAGGCAGGAGGTACCGGTGCATCAACGCACAGACCAACAGAGACCTAAACAGCTTCTATCTCCTGGCCATACGACTGTTAAATGGCTAAGACCACTGCTCTCCCTCTCCCACAGACTAGCCACACTGACTCTTTGTAAATCCACAGGTCTACCCACTCAGACACACACACACCCTCACTGTCACCCTGACTCACACCAAACACACAGGCATACACACTCACACACACCCTCACTGTCACCCTGACTCACACCAAACACACAGGCATACACACTCACACACACCCTCACTGTCACCCTGACTCACACCAAACACACAGGCATACACACGCACACACACCCTCACTGTCACCCTGACTCACACCAAACACACAGGCATACACACTCACACACACCCTCACTGTCACCCTGACTCACACCAAACACACAGGCATACACACTCACACACACCCTCACTGTCACCCTGACTCACACCAAACACACAGGCATACACACTCACACATACCCTCACTGTCACCCTGACTCACACCTAACACACACGCATACACACCCATACTCACACCAAACACACACACACACACACACACACACACACACACACACACACACACACACACACACACACACACACACACACACACACACACACACACACACACACACACACACACACACACACACACACACACACACCCTCACTGTCACCCTTACTCACACCAAACACACACACACACACACACACACACACACACACACACACACACACACACACACACACACACACACACACACACACACACACACACACACACACACACACACACACACACACACACACACACACACACACACACACAAACACACACACACACACACACACACACATACCCTCACTCACACACTCATTACTGACGCCACACACTCACACACACCCTCACTCACACACTCATTAGTGACGCCACACACTCACAGACACCCGCACACACACCCTCACACGTACCCTGCTGTTAAAATTATTATTGATTAGATGTATTACTACCACTATGCTGTTGGTCATTGATTATTGATTTCTATTACCATTAGTATCTATTTATCCTGCTACTGGTCACTATTACTGCTGTTTACATGTATATATTATCACTAGTATATTACCACCAGTATTTATATATTACCACTAGTATATTATCACCAGTATTTATATATTACCACTAGTATATTATCACCAGTATTTATATATTCCTGCTACCAGTCACTTTTCAGCCCTGTTTACATGTATATATTACCACTAGTATATTACCACCAGTATTTATATATTACCACTAGTATATTACCACCAGTATTTATATATTATCACTAGTATATTACCATCAGTATTTATATATTATCACTAGTATATTACACCAGTATTTATATATTATCACTAGTATATTACCACCAGTATTTATATATTACCACTAGTATATTATCACCAGTATGTATATATTTCCACTAGTATATTACCACCAGTATTTATATATTCCTATTCTGTATATCCACTTATCACGTCTACACTGACACTCTTGTACAGACACACACACACACACACACACACACACACACACACATACTCACACTAACACCCCCACACTTAGAATTAGACACACACACACACATACTCACACTAACACCCCCACACTTAGAATTAGACACACACACACACACACTCACACTAACAATCTTACAATGAAGAATGTTTCTCACCCAAATGGTTAGGGGGGTTTGGGATTTAGGGACTGTAAAGCTGATCCTAGATCAGTACAAGGGTGTCTTTTACACTGAGCTAGCCTATAGGCTACCACTTTGGACCCCCCTCCCCCATGCTGTGTGTTAATGAGCGATCCTCACAGCCTAACTCAGCCACTAGGTCACCACCTGCTGGTATGTTCTGTTCTCACCCTGCCTGACCAAACCCAGGCTCCATAAGCCGCATTAAGGCCATGGACAACAAGGAATGTGCCAACTCTCCACCTGTAAATGCACACTCGTGAACAACTTCAACGTACTGTCATTTAACCTACACACCATCTCAGAAAATATGTCCGTGTGGCAGACCTTCCCTGCTTCCCATTAAAACTGGAGCAGAGATAATCGAGTGCTCCTGTCTCATTATCCTGAGTTAGAACAATGAATGGGAGAGATCAGTGTGGTTAAACCAGACTGAATACGAAGTGAATCAACTGTGAAATCAGTTTGGATGTCAAGCTGCTGGAGTTCAACCTACACACTGTATCTCAGGAAGAGGTCAGGGATCATGGTCAGGGGTCATGACTGAAACGTCAGTCAATCTGCCAGTCCCTGCTAGACCCGGCTTCCATTAAAACTAGGCCTATAGTGCAAAGCAAAGATAATCAAGTGCCTCAGTATCATCATCCCAATGAATGGATGTGATCCGGGTGAGTCTGAGGCTTTCAACGAGCAGCTTTCCTTCCCCATTGTTTGTGTGACTGAGGTGAAGAGTGCAGGCTTCCTCTTCATAGGACAAAACCCTGGATAATAACATAGAATCCTGCGTATTCAAGCAACAGCACTATACAGGCCTATCGTAGGCCACACAGTCACTGATACAGAAACAGACACATTTTGATCTTCCTACCTACATATCCCGTACACTACCTACCGCCGCTGTGCCCTTGAGCAAGACACTTTGATCCAGGGGCGCTGCTCGGCAGCAGCTGATCTCAGCCTGTGACGTGTGTGTTGCGTGTCAGGTTGGGTACTATGACAACAATAAATAAAGAATATCTGTGTAACTGGACTAATAAAGCAAATGTTGTATTGTATTGTACCTCGATGTGGATAGCTCAGACTGAGCTGGTTGTCTCCTATGACACACATATACAGAAATACACAGGACTCCCAGGGTCAATGCTCTGGGCCTTTTGGCTCAATGTAAACTATTAAGACGTGTGAAGGATATCCCCTTGGCAGAGGGAGACGGCACAGGGAATCTGGCAGCCTTCCAGCTCCTCTTCCACCGGGGTTTCCGATTACACATTCTGTAATAGATAGGCTATATCATCATCACTTCCTGTCCCTGTGTTGGCGGACCAAACTATATCATCATCACTTCCTGTCCCTGTGTTGGTGGGCCAAACTATATCATCATCACTTCCTGTCCCTGTGTTGGTGGACCAAACTATATCATCATCACTTCCTGTCCCTGTGTTGGTGGACCAAACTATATCATCATCACTTCCTGTCCCTGTGTTGGCGGACCAAACTATATCATCATCACTTCCTGTCCCTGTGTTGGTGGACCAAACTATATCATCATCATCACTTCCTGTCCCTGTGTTGGTGGACCAAACTATATCATCATCATCACTTCCTGTCCCTGTGTTGGTGGACCAAACTATATCATCATCACTTCCTGTCCCTGTGTTGGCGGACCCAACATTTTCATCATCACTTCCTGTCCCTAGGTTGGCGGACCCAACTATATCATCATCACTTCCTGTCCCTGTGTTGGTGGACACAACTATATCATCATCACTTCCTGTCCCTGTGTTGGTGGACCAAACTATATCATCATCACTTCCTGTCCCTGTGTTGGTGGACCAAACTATATCATCATCACTTCCTGTCCCTGTTTCGGCAGAACCAACTATATCATCATCACTTCCTGTCCCTGTGTTGGTGGACCCAACTATATCATCACTTCCTGTCCCTGTGTTGGTGGACCCAACTATATCATCATCACTTCCTGTCCCTGTGTTGGTGGACCAAACTATATCATCATCACTTCCTGTCCCTGTGTTGGCGGACCCAACATTTTCATCATCACTTCCTGTCCCTATGTTGGCGGACCCAACTATATCATCATCACTTCCTGTCCCTGTGTTGGTGGACCCAACTATATCATCATCACTTCCTGTCCCTGTTTCGGCGGAACCAACTATATCATCATCACTTCCTGTCCCTGTGTTGGCGGACCAAACTATATCATCATCACTTCCTGTCCCTGTGTTGGTGGACCAAACTATATCATCATCACTTCCTGTCCCTGTTTCGGCGGAACCAACTATATCATCATCACTTCCTGTCCCTGTGTTGGCGGACCAAACTATATCATCATCACTTCCTGTCCCTGTGTTGGTGGACCCAACTATATCATCATCACTTCCTGTCCCTGTGTTGGTGGACCCAACTATATCATCACTTCCTGTCCCTGTGTTGGTGGACCCAACTATATCATCATCACTTCCTGTCCCTGTGTTGGTGGACCAAACTATATCATCATCACTTCCTGTCCCTGTGTTGGCGGACCCAACATTTTCATCATCACTTCCTGTCCCTATGTTGGCGGACCCAACTATATCATCATCACTTCCTGTCCCTGTGTTGGTGGACCCAACTATATCATCATCACTTCCTGTCCCTGTGTTGGTGGACCAAACTATATCATCATCACTTCCTGTCCCTGTGTTGGTGGACCAAACTATATCATCATCACTTCCTGTCCCTGTTTCGGCGGAACCAACTATATCATCATCACTTCCTGTCCCTGTGTTGGCGGACCAAACTATATCATCATCACTTCCTGTCCCTGTGTTGGCGGACCAAACTTTCACTACTTTAATTTGTGGTTTTGGATGGCGACACCTCTTTGAACCTTTTAAAGATACACATGTTCTCGTCCAGTGACCTGAGTGATCTTCTGGCAGCAGGTGTGGGTGGACTAGGTGCAAATGTCATATAACTCATGTTCTATTGTCACATTCACTTTGGCTTGAGAACTGCTTGACATTACACAGCCACGTGCACAAAACAAAACAGACTGATTATTGATCTCCATATGACCTAACATTTGAACCTAAATTATCACAACGAAAGCTCAATAGCAATATCGCACCATCTTACCAATTATGTTTAAACAGTCTCTTGACATTTTTTTTTCAGAGAACAACCCAAAGGAGGTAAAGGCTGAATGACCAATTTCTCTGAGATAAACGATAAAAAAACAGGTCTAGCTTGCAAATGTTTTTTCTCCCAAACAAATCACACGATTGGTATCTCGTGCAGCTTTTCTAGAAACAAACCTTTATTATTAATGCTCTCAACGTTTCTGTCGCGTAGCCTGTGGTTTACCGGGCTGGTTCTAGAATGAGCGCTCAAGCGCTGTCCGTGGTTCTGAAATTGACCACACTCGTACCGCGCGCTCAAAGCAACATGCAACACCGTTGATAAGCAGCTTTATCACGGGGAATTAAAATGGGACGTTTCTCGAAGCTAAATCCTTACTCTGTTTTAACAACAACATCATCTGATTTGATACCGATGTAAAAGTAACGAAACTAAACTAAAGAATACTACATTGAAAGTGGTTGAGATTGACTTTACAAACCCTAATTTACAAAATAATCGGCGACACCACACTGTTTTGTTTTGAAACTTGGCTCAGCCATTAGACATAAACTCTTATTTTCTTTAATTAAATAACCTATTATTTTTTTAAATCTCAACTGAACTGAATCGTTCAGCAACCTACCTGAAGTAGTTTTCTGTGGACCGTCGTCAGTTCAGGACTGGAAAATGTCTCCTTGGTGCTGCCCCCACCTTCTAGTTCCTACTGCTGCCTCGCTTCAAAAGGATTGCCCTCGGAGGAAACTCCGCCCCGCCTGCAAGCGACAGCCTCCAACATCAACAAAGATGGTTGCGCTCTCTGACGTCATAAGCCCATAATGAAGATGCGGCTCACAAGCTAGATGTTTAGGCATTAGTGGTTACTGATAATAAAGTATAACCTGGTAAAAAGTTAAATGGTAGGTGACTGATGTACACTGCCCTGCTGTTTGTGGAGGAGCTAGTCCGTCTAGTAGGGATGTTGAGAACTTGCAATAAATACTAAATAATACAGACAGCTCACGATTCAAGCCATGTCCAAAAGAAGCTACTTCCTTTTTTGAGTACCTGTGACCCATCATGTTAACCACAGGCTGGAGATTGGCTCTGTGATTCGGTCATCCTCTAGACAGGTGTTATTGGTCTCCTTGAAGAGAAGCACGTCTCTGTAGCCCAGTGCTGTAGAGTTAGTTAGAGAGTAAAGCGATGGAGAGATCCATATAGGTCTCTCTCTCTCTCTCTCTCTCTCTCTCTCTCTCTCTCTCTCTCTCTCTCTCTCTCTCTCTCTCTCTCTCTCTCTCTCTCTCTCTCTCTCTCTCTCTCTCTCTCTCTCTCTCTCTCTCTCTCTCTCTCTCTCTCTCTCTCTCTCTCTCTCTCTCTCTCTCTCTCTCTCTCTCTCTCTCTCTCTCTCTCTCTCTCTCTCTCTCTCTCTCTCTCTCTCTCTCTCTCTCTCTCTCTCTCTCTCTCTCTCTCTCTCTCTCTCTCTCTCTCTCTCTCTCTCTCTCTCTCTCTCAACAGTTGATTGATGATGTTCAGTTTTCCATCACTGCCAATTAGCAGGACAGTTATATTGTACATTAGTATACGTGTTTGTGTGTGTGATGGACTTGTTGACTTGTTCATGTGTGTTGTGTTTCGATGGGATCAATCAGGCTAATCGTAGACAGCTGATATTCTAGTTTAAGGATGGAGCATGGGAGACACTAAGAGCTAAGAGGAAACTCTAAGAGGAGGACACTAAGAGGAGACGAGGAAAGGACACTACAAATAATATTGAGACAGCCCTATATCTAGCTAGGTTGAGAAAGCCCAATATGTAGCATCCGTGGAAATAACCAGTTCTTAAATAAACAGCCTAAACCCAAAATAATTCAGTGTCTCAGTGTATGAAATCAGTCTCTTAATAGTTGTTTACCACCTGTTCTACTGTGCCCTGGTATGGTGAACTTCTGTGTCTGTCTGATGAACCTACTCATCCATTTCAGAGAGGCTCACTGAGTCACTCACAGCAGGAGGCATAGATGTACCCTTAACCCAGCAGTCTCTCTCTCTCTTTTCTCTTTCTCTCACTCCAGCTCTCTCTTCTCTCCCTCTCTCTCTCTCTCTCTCTTCTCCCCCTCTATTTTCTCTCCATCTTTCTCCCTTCCTCTGTCTCTCTCTCTCTTCTCTTCCTCTCTCTCTCTCTCTCTCTCTCTCTCTCTCTCTCTCTCTTCTCTCCCTCTCTTCTCTCCCTCTCTCTCTTCTCTTCCTCTCTCTTTCTTCTCTCCCTCTCTCTCCTCTCCCTCTCTTCATCCCTTCTCTCCCTCTTCTCTCCCTCACACTCTCTTCTCTCCCTCTCTCTTTCCCCCTCTGTCTCTTTTCTCCCTCTATCTGTTCATCTCACTCTTTTTCTCTCAATCTTATATGAACTCACTTTATCTATCTGTTCATCTCCTTCTTCCTATGCCCCAGTCTTTGAGTCATTTATAGTGTGTGGTTCACAGTGTATTGATATGGGGCTGGTAGTTTGGGTTTGTTGTCTTGTCAGATGGGTTTTCTCTGTATTGATTTAGGTTCCCTTACCTGCAATGTGAGTCAGTCGCCACTGGATAGAGACGGCCCAGGTTTATCTAGGAGATCTGGGGTGTGAGTCAGTCGCCACTGGATAGAGACGGCCCTGGTTTATCTAGGAGATCTGGGATGTGAGTCAGTCGCCACTGGATTGAGACGGCCCTGGTTTATCTAGGAGATCTGGGATGTGAGTCATTCGTCACTGAATAAAGACGGCCCTGGTTTATCTAGGAGATCTGGGGTGTGAGTCAGTCGCCACTGGATTGAGACGGCCCTGGTTTATCTAGGAGATCTGGGATGTGAGTCATTCGACACTGGATAGAGACAGCCCAGGTCTATCTAGGAGATCTGGGATGTGAGTCATTCATCACTGGATAGAGAAGGCCCAGGTTTATCTAGGAGATATGGGATGTGAGTCATTCGACACTGGATAGAGACAGCCCAGGTTTATCTAGGAGATCTGGGATGTGAGTCATTCGACACTGGATAGAGACAGCCCAGGTCTATCTAGGAGATCTGGGATGTGAGTCATTCGACACTGGATAGAGACAGCCCAGGTCTATCTAGGAGATCTGGGATGTGAGTCATTCATCACTGGATAGAGATGGCCCAGGTTTATCTAGGAGATCTGGGATGTGAGTCATTCGACACTGGATAGAGACGGCCCAGGTTAATTTAGGAGATCTGACAGAGGAGTAGGACAGGAGAGGAGGACAGAAGAGGAGGACACGGGGACGGGAGAGGAGGACAGGAGAGGAGGACAGTGTGTGTGAGTGTGTGTGAATAATTGTGTTTTTATCCGAGTGAGAGTCGTAGAGTGTGTCAGGGTATTTCTACTAGAGAGGGAAACGATGTGACATGGCTGAGCAGATTCATTGCAGTGAGATATAGTCTGTGTTTCACAGACACATGGCAGTGAGAAATAGTCTGTGTTTCACAGACACATGGCAGTGAGATACAGTCTGTGTTTCACAGACACATGGCAGTGAAGAATAGTCTGTGTTTCACAGACACATGGCAGTGAGAAATAGTCTGTGTTTCACAGACACATGGCAGTGAGAAATAGTCTGTGTTTCACAGACACATGGCAGTGAGAAATAGTCTGTGTTTCACAGACACATGGCAGTGAGGAATAGTCTGTGTTTCACAGACACATGGCAGTGAGGAATAGTCTGTGTTTCACAGACACATGGCAGTGAGAAATAGTCTGTGTTTCACAGACACATGGCAGTGAGAAATAGTCTGTGTTTCACAGACACATGGCAGTGAGAAATAGTCTGTGTTTCACAGACAAATTGCAGTTAGAAATAGTCTGTGTTTCACAGACACATGGCAGTGAGAAATAGTCTGTGTTTCACAGACACATGGCAGTGAGAAATAGTCTGTGTTTCAGTGTTTGCGGGTTTCCTATCTACGTACATAAACAAACACATCTGCCTGTTTGCCGGCGATCCTGGGTAGCCATCTGATCTGATTGACCTTCACTCAGAGGTACACACAGGTTATCCATCTGATCTGAATGACCTTCACTCAGAGGTACACACAGGTTATCCATCTGATCTAAATGACCTTGACTCAGAGTTACACACAGGTTATCCATCTGATCTAAATGACCTTGACTCAGAGGTACACACAGCTTATCCATCTGATCTAAATGCAACTCATATATCCTGATGGACTCAGTCATGGTCTCAGTCATATTTCATCAGCGTATTGTTTACTCTGGTTGAGCCAGACATACAGGTATTAGAGTAGACTAATCCATGCATGTAATGGAGTTGAATGAAAGACTTGTAGATACATATTTAGAATGCCTTGCCATTTCACCTGAACTGAATACCTGACCCAAAGCTAAACGTCTGATATCTTTTCAAGCCTGGTTTTCGTTACTGCGTCCTGATGATCGGGTGTAACGCATATTCCATTCATTGTTGTATATGTTCCATTGATGACTAGGATGTTCCAATAAAACATGTATTTATTGATCACAGACACTTAAAAAAAAAAAAAAAATCCATGGTGTATTGTCATGATTTACAAGTAACATTAGGTACGGGGAGGCAAGGCGTTTCTCCATGGTGATTTCACAGGGTTTTGTTGAATAACATACTGAAACATCGATCACTAACACAGTCCATTCTATTCCCTATGTAGTGCACTACAAACACCGGTCATTCTGAGGGTTTTAATCAAGCAGTGAATGTAATGTAAATGTTAAGCTTGTATCTCATATTGATGTTGTGTTTATTAGACATGTGACACGCCTGATGAATATGAGCCAATATAAAACCTACTTAATAATATCTGTCAGCTGTGGCTCATTAGCATGATGTGTTTGACCTTGTTTAACCAGCTAAGTCTTTTCGAACACATTTCTCTTTTACAATAACGACCTGACCAGGAGGGAGCATGTAATGTGTGAATTAGAATGACTTCTTTGATCCTTGGCTGAGGTGCTGATCTGGTTGTAGTCTATCTGAGAGTTACCTAACATCCTCCATAGAGCCATTCTAAGTTAAACACTAAACAGCACATGACCCCAGTACATGCAGGACCTGGTTCAATAGGAGGGTATCGGAGAAAGCAGAGGCCCACCGTTTACAGACAGAGAATCTCAGTCTTCTGCTGCCACTGTGTATAAACCTCCACCCAGTTAGACTGAAGAGTCATACGGCTGGTGAACCAACCCTCCACCCAGTTAGACTGAAGAGTCATATGGCAGGTGAACCAACCCTCCACCCAGTTGGACTGAAGAGTCATATGGCAGGTGAACCAACCCTCCACCCAGTTGGACTGAAGAGTCATATGGCTGGTGAACCAACCCTCCACCCAGTTAGACTGAAGAGTCATATGGCTGGTGAACCAACCCTCCACCCAGTTAGACTGAAGAGTCATACGGCTGGTGAACCAACCCTCCACCCAGTTAGACTGAAGAGTCATATGGCTGGTGAACCAACCCTCCACCCAGTTGGACTGAAGAGTCATATGGCAGGTGAACCAACCCTCCACCCAGTTAGACTGAAGAGTCATATGGCAGGTGAACCAACCCTCCACCCAGTTAGACTGAAGAGTCATATGGCTGGTGAACCAACCCTCCGCCCAGTTAGACTGAAGAGTCATATGGCTGGTGAACCAACCCTCCAACCAGTTAGACTGAAGAGTCATATGGCAGGTGAACCAACCCTCCACCCAGTTAGACTGAAGAGTCATATGGCTGGTGAACCAACCCTCCACCCAGTTAGACTGAAGAGTCATACGGCTGGTGAACCAACCCTCCACCCAGTTAGACTGAAGAGTCATATGGCTGGTGAACCAACCCTCCACCCAGTTGGACTGAAGAGTCATATGGCAGGTGAACCAACCCTCCACCCAGTTAGACTGAAGAGTCATATGGCAGGTGAACCAACCCTCCACCCAGTTAGACTGAAGAGTCATATGGCTGGTGAACCAACCCTCCGCCCAGTTAGACTGAAGAGTCATATGGCTGGTGAACCAACCCTCCAACCAGTTAGACTGAAGAGTCATATGGCAGGTGAACCAACCCTCCACCCAGTTAGACTGAAGAGTCATATGGCTGGTGAACCAACCCTCCACCCAGTTGGACTGAAGAGTCATATGGCTGGTGAACCAACCCTCCACCCAGTTAGACTGAAGAGTCATATGGCTGGTGAACCAACCCTAACCAAGAAACAAAAGAGTTGGAGGAAGCAGCCATCTGCCACTGAAAAACGGTGGAATATTAATTAGCTTGTTGTTTTACATTCATGAGAGGTTGTTGTCAGGAATGGCTACTGGTACTAGCATTATACCAGTATAGCGTTATAGCGTTATACCATTATAGCGTTATAGCATTATACCATTATAGCGTTATAGCATTATACCAGTATAGCGTTATAGCATTATACCAGTATAGCATTATAGCATTATACCATTATAGCGTTATAGCATTATACCAGTATAGCGTTATAGCATTATACCAGTATAGCGTTATAGCATTATACCAGTATAGCGTTATAGCATTATACCAGTATAGCATTATACCATTATAGCGTTATAGCATTATACCAGTATAGCGTTATAGCATTACACCAGTATAGCGTTATAGCATTATACCAGTATAGCGTTATAGCATTATACCAGTATAGCGTTATAGCATTATACCAGTATAGCGTTATAGCATTATACCATTATAGCGTTATAGCATTATACCAGTATAGCGTTATAGCATTATACCAGTATAGCGTTATAGCATTATAGCATTGTAGCGTTATAGCATTATAGCATTGTAGCGTTATAGCATTATAGCATTGTAGCGATATAGCTTTACAGCATTATAGCGTTATATCATTATAGCATTGTAGCGTTATAGCATTATAGCATTGTAGCGATATAGCATTATAGCATTGTAGCGATATAGCGTTATAGCGTTATGCTATTATTAGGAGGGTTATGGAATTATAGCATTATAGCATAATAGCGTTATAACATTATATCTTTATAGCGTTGTGCTATTATTAGGAAGGTAATGTAATTATAGCATTATAGCACTATAGCGTTATAACATTATAGCGGTATAGCATTATGCTATTATTAGGAGGGTTATGGAATTATAGCATTATAGCGGTATAGCATTATTGCATTATAGCGTTATAACATTACAGCGTTAAAGCATTATAGCATTATAGCATTATAGCGTTATAGCGTTATAGCATTATGCTATTATTAGGAAAGTTCTAGAATTATAGCATTATAGCATTAGTGTTATAGTGTTATAGCGTTATAGCATTAGTGTTATAGCACCACAGCGTTGTTACGAATCCCTTTGGCCCGACAGTCTAGGGGGGATGGTAACGAGACCCGTAACATAACTCATGCAAAGTATAATAGTGAAAACGTAACAGTGAGAACAAAAAACCACAGACAACTAAATTACCGTCAAACACTCATGGTTTATTTGGTAAACCATGGTATCTCCCGGGTGGCGCAGTGGTCTAGGGCACTGCATCGCAGTGCTAGCTGCGCCACCAGAGTCTCTGGGTTCGCGCCCAGGCTCTGTCGCAGCCGGCCGCAACCGGGAGATCCGTGGGGCGACGCACAATTGGCATAGCGTCATCCGGGTTAGGGAGGGTTTGGCCGGTAGGGAGGGTTTGGCCGGTAGGGATATCCTTGTCTCAGTATGTAAAAAAAAAAAAAAAAAAAAAAAAAAAAAAAATGTAATAAAAATGTATGCACTCTACTGTAAGTCGCTCTGGATAAGAGCGTCTGCTAAATGACTGTAATGTAAATGTAAACACACGGTAACGGGGCGGGCGGGGGCAGGAAAAGGGGCTGAGCTGGACCCAATGAAAGAAACAAATATCCCAAAACACCCCTAAATTAGACTAGCCTACTACTATACAGCTAACTAACTAACCAAAAATACAGTGGGTGGTCCACCCAGTTCTAACTAGTGTTAGACAAAGTATTCCTACGGGTAGTGTATGCCCATGGGCGACTTGTCTTGGTACCCCCTTTTCCCACTATCAAACACACAGTCAAACACCATAACAAAACAATACTCACAGGGTAACGGACAAAGTGACATGTAGTTGCAAAAACAAGAGATCTACAGAGAGATGGCATGACAGATTGAGCTCCAGAGAAAACAACTGAATGGGTTTTTAAACCAAGGGAAAGGGGTTGTGATTGGATAATGGAAACAGGAGGAGGTGTGTCTTCTGATTGATGACTGATTGGGGAATGATGATTGCCACCTGTGAGGGGAGAAGGGGAGAAAATAAATACACACACAGGATACACACAGGATACTCACACACACAGGATACCTGTATCCGTAACAAGCGTTATAACATTATAGAGTTATAGCGTTATAGCGTAATAGCATTATAGCATTATAGCGTAATAGCGTAATAGTGTTATAGCGTTATAGCGTTATAGTGTTATAGCGTTATAGTGTTATAGTGTTATAGCGTTATAGCATTATAGCGTAATAGCGTTATAGTGTTATAGCGTTATATCGTAATAGTCTTATAGCGTTATAGAGTTATAGCGCTATGGTGTTATAGCGTTATAGTGTTATAGTGTTATAGCGTTATAGCATTATAGCGTAATAGCGTTATAGCGTTATAGTGTTATAGCGTTATAGCCTAATAGTCTTATAGCGTTATAGTGTTATAACACTATAGCGTAATAGTGTTATAGCGTTATAGCATTATAGCATTTACATTTCAAACAAATGTGTCAATACACTTACACTTAATACAATCTCTACAACGATTGGCCTTGGGGCCAATGGTGAAATATACAGGATACTGCTTGTGAACGGCATATGGTTTGGTTAGCTCCTCCACACACATCTATACCCTGGGGTGATACACAGTAACAGAGACGTACTACTCCTAATCACCGTGTAACAATATCCTGCTGAATCCCCTTTATTGAGGTGTGAATCTGTTACGTTAAGATTGCCCTCCTCCAGGAGACGGGCGTCCAATCCCAGTAGGAATGCCCACAGTGACACTTGGAGAGCGTACACACATAAACACACACACACACACACACACACACACACACACACACACACACACACACACACACACACACACACACACACACACACACACACACACACACACACACACACACACACACACACACACACACACATACACACACACACACACACACACATGCACCCTGGAGACAGAGGGAGTATCAGTTAGGTTGGAGTCATTAAAATTAGTTTTTCAGGGACTCCACAAATGTCTTGTTAACAAACTATAGTTTTGGCAAGTCGGATGGGACATCAACATTGTGCATGACACAAGTCATTTTTCCACCAATTGTTTACAGACAGATTATTTCACTTATAATTCACTGTATCAGAATTCCAGTGGGTCAGAAGTTTACATACACTAAGTTGACTGTGCCTTTAAACAGCTTGGAAAAATCCAGAAAATGATGTCATGGCTTTAGAAGCTTCTGATAGGCGAATTGACATAATTTGAGTCAATTGAAGGTGTATCTGTGGATGTATTTCAAGGCCTACCTTCAAACTCAGTGCTTCTGCTTGATATCATGGGAAAATCAATCAAAAGAAATCAGCCAAGACCTCAGAAAAAAATTGTAGACCTCCACAAGTCTGGTTCATCCTTGGGAGCAATTTCCAAATGCCTGAAGGTACCACGTTCATCTGTACAAACAATAGTACGCAAGTATAAACACCATGGGACCACACAGCCGCCATACCGCTCAGGAAGGAGATGCGTTCTGTGTCCTAGAGATGAACGTACTTTGGTGCAAAAAGTGTAAATCCATCCCAGAACAACAGCAAAGGACCTTGTGAAGATGCTGGAGGAAACAGGTACAAAAGTATCTATATCCACAGTAAAACGAGTCCTATGTTGACATAACCTGAAAGGCTGCTCAGCAAGGAAGAAGGGAGTATAGAGAGTGATGGCCTAGAGAGAGAGGGGGGAGTATAGAGAGTGATTGCCTAGAGAGAGAGGGGGGAGTATAGAGAGTGATTGCCTAGAGAGAGAGGGGGGAGTATAGAGAGTGATGGCCTAGAGAGAGAGGGGGGAGTATAGAGAGTGATGGCCTAGAGAGAGAGGGGGAAGAAAGAAAGTGTGAGAGAGAGAGAGAGAGAGAGAGAGAGAGAGAGAGAGAGAGAGATTTTTTATTGAGTCTCTTTTTAATTAGAATCCCCCTCACCTCTACCTCTCCCCATGATTCATATCACAGGAAATGACTTATCCTGTCACCCGAGCGAGGTGAGCAGGTGCATGGGCTGTGGTGTGTGATCACATCAAACCGAAGATGGGTTCCTGTGATTAGAATAGACAGGGTGGTGACCAGGAGATTTAGCTCTATTCTATAATACAGATTATAAACTGGGTGGTTCGAGCCCTGAATGTTGATTGGCTGACAGACGTGGTATATCAGACCGTATATATCTTGAGTATGACAAAACATTTCTTTTTATTGCTCTAAATATGTTGCTAACCAGTTTATAATAGCAATAAGGCTCCTCAAGGGTTTGTGATATATGGCCAATATACCACGGCTAAGGGCTATGTCCTGGCACTCCGCGTTGCGTCGTCCCTAAGAACAGCTCTTAGCTGTGGTATAATGGCCATATACCACACCTCTTCTGGCCTTATTGCTTAAATAATAATCAGAACTATAAGTAGGGCATTATCAGAAGTTGATGGTGAGAGGAAACTGTTACAGGAAATCAACTCTAAAACTGAACGTATATTTAACACCATTGTCTTAATACAAGATAAGAATGTTGGTAAGATCGTCATGTTATTCAGGGTATGTGTAATAGACCTATGGTGAGTGTCCTCTCCTCCTGTCTCTGTCCAGTCAGCAGAGAGCTGATAGTCCCTCAGGGTAGAGAAACAGAGAGCATCATCTCCTAACAGGTGCAGAGGGGATGTGTTCAGTGCTCATAGTCAGAAATGGACTGGCTAAATAAAGGGCAATTCGTGCAAATACCAGATGGGCTCATTTTAAGCCAATTGTGCCTGTCTAAATTGTGAGCTTAGTGCAAAATGATCATTTACTTGGCTAAAAATGGGGGCTTCAATTTAAAAAAATGGGCCGGTGTGCTAGAAATGTTAGGGCCGATTTCTGGTCCCAGTCCGTCCCTGCTACATGCTATGAATTCAAGCAATGGAGCCACCTGGGTCCGTTCCTCTCCTCTATCGCCACCGCCATTATCCCTGACTAACTCTCCTCCTCTCTCTTTTCCTCCATCTCAATCCCTCCGTTCCCTCCATCTCTCTTTGTCCCTCTGTTTTCATCCTCCCATCTCTCTCTCTCTCTCTCTCTCTCTCTCTCTCTCTCTCTCTCTCTCTCTCTCTCTCTCTCTCTCTCTCTCTCTCTCTCTCTCTCTCTCTCTCTCTCTCTCTCTCTCTCTCTCTCTCTCTCTCTCTCTCTCTCTCTCTCTCTCTCTCTCTCTCTCTCTCTCTCTCTCTCTCTCTCTCTCTCTCTCTCTCTCTCTCTCTCTCTCTCTCTCTCTCTCTCTCTCTCTCTCTCTCTCTCTCTCTCTCTCTCTCTCTCTCTCTCTCTCTCTCTCTCTCTCTCTCTCTCTCTCTCTCTCTCTCTCTCTCTCTCTCTCTCTCTCTCTCTCTCTCTCTCTCTCTCTCTCTCTCTCTCTCTCTCTCTCTCTCTCTCTCTCTCTCTCTCTCTCTCTCTCTCTCTCTCTCTCTCTCTCTCTCTCTCTCTCGTTTTTGAACCAGTGAAGTGTTCTGAGAGGTAAAGAATCATGATGACTCGAACGTCATACAAGCGGCCAAGTGGCCAAGAACAAAGACACAAACCAGCACAACATAACACTCTGATTAGAAGGGCATATGAGGAGAATGTGTCCTATTCAAACAGTCTACCTTCAAACAGTGCCCTTTCACACACTGAGATGAGTTGGCATGCCAAGCAGACTCCCATTGTTTTCACTGCCCTCTCGGTGCTACTGACATTTCGGCTGCATCCAATGCCCCAAATGGTACACTTTTCCAGATATAAGTGCACTACTTTTGACCATAGCCCTATGGGTCCTTCGAAGGGAATAAGGAGCCATTTGGGACGAAGGCTTCCTCTCCTGGCAGGAGAGGTGATCTGTCCTGGCAACCACATTCTGCCCCCTCCTGGTCTGACTGGAAAATAATACTGGGACTGATTCAGTATAATATATGCCATTTAGCAGACACTTTTACCTAAAGAGAATTACAGTCATGCGTGTGTACATTTTATGTATGGGTGGCCCCACATGACCCCGTCACTTCCATTGATTGTTAGTTTGTGGTGGCCAAGGTGAGCTGACGTTTGTAGAGTATTTGAAGTATAGACAGTTTATTTTGGTCCATAGACTACTTTCAGAGTAAGGAACCATCTGAACCATGTATCAAGCATCCCAAAGTAAGAATGCTGATCTGGGATCTGTTTTACTTTTTAGATCAAAGTGTAATACGATTACACGGACAACAGGGAGAGCTGATCTGGGATCTGTTTTACTTTTTAGATTAAAGTGTAATACGATTACACGGACAACAAGGAATGCTGATCTGGGAAATGTTTAATATTTCAGATCAAAGTGTTTATGATTACATGGATAACGCTATTACTCTGAGACACTTACAAACAGTGTCAGGTCTCCTCTCCTTCAAATAACACTGACCAGAAAACACAGGTGACAACGAAACCTGGTACCTGCTTTTTCACCTCAACTCATTTTAGTCAATCAGTGGGCACAGCAGCAGACTAAAAGAGAACTGAAGAGCGTGTGTGTGTGTGTGTGTGTGTGTGTGTGTGTGTGTGTGTGTGAGAGAGAGAGAGAGAGACAGGTGGTGCTCACAGCGAGAGGGAGAGGACAGGTTGTATGAGGACATGAGAGTGGGGGGGGTGAGGAGGTACACATATTGCCAATGAACCCCGAGCCTGGAGATGTGCTTGTTTAGCTTGTTAGTCTTTCTGTTTACTGAAACAACGGACATGTACAGTGTCAGTTATACGCTGAATGTATGACTGAATGCAATAAAACAGGAATTGTAAAGGAACAGCATGAAAGATTCAAATCCTAATCATCATGTTTTCATCTACTGAATAAAACAAGCATTAAAGGAACTATGTGTTAGTGTACAGTATCAGCATCTGAGGACTGTGGCTTCTATTATTAAAGGGAAGAAGGACCATTATTATTATTTTTTTTTGTGCGTCACTGAGTGACGCTCTATCGATTCTCTGGGTCATTTCATGTTTTCATGTGTATCTGAGCTATTTCCATTCAAGCGGGCAGAAATACAGCCAGTATGAATGTATTTCTGACTGATTGAACTGCAAATATGGCATATTTTATATTTATTTAACAGCACAAGTCAGTTAAGAACAAATTCTTATTTACAATGACGGCCTAGGAACAGTGGGGTTAACTGCCTTGTTCAAGGGACAGAACGACAGATTTTTACCTTGTCAGCTCGGGGATTCAATCTTGCAACTTTTCGGTTACAAGTCCAACGCTCTAACCACTAGGCTACCTGCAGCCCCATATGTGTACCATATGTCAGTAACAATATTATGGCATGCTGGTTTCATAAAATACTTACGGCAACAGATGTCGGATCTTAATTCAACCCCTTTCATCGCAGAATAATTCTGCAACAGGAGGATTTGACTGTCTAAAGAAATATTTAGAATGGCCACCAGGGGGCAGCTGGAAGCTGTGTTTGTACAGGCCGACACAATAGTAGTGTACCTACATTATACTTAGACTGCAGGTACACTGGGCGCCAGTCCAAGTAGCCTATGTAGGCTACGTGTAGGCTACAGCGGGTGTTGTGTGCATTCTCAGTAGGATGAGCCTAATATGCTGATATTTGTTGCTTACTGCATTCGTTTTTACTAAACAAGTACATTCGAAATATACTGCATGCTGTAGCATTAAGATTTCCCTTCATTGGACCTAAGGGGCCTGACACAAACCATGAAAAACAGCCCCAGACCATTATTGCATTATTCCTCTTCCACCAAACTTTACAGTTGGCACTATGCATTCGGATAGATAGCGTTCTCCTGGCATCCGCCAAACCCAGATTAGTCCGTCGGACTGCCAGATGGTGAAGCGTGATTCATCACTCCAGAGAATGCGTTTCCACTACTCCAGAGTCCAATGGTGGAGAGCTTTACACCACTCCAGCCGACGCTTGGCATTGCGCATGGTGATCATAGGCTTGTGTGCGGCTGCTCTGCCATGGAAACCCATTTCATGAAGCTCCGGACAAACAGTTATTGTGCTGACGTTGCTTCCAGAGGCAGTTTGGAACTCGGTAGTGAGTGATGCAACCCGAGGACAGATTACTTTTACGCACTACGTGCTTCAGCACTCGGCGGTCCAGTTCTGTGAGTTTGTGTGGCCTACCACTTCGCGATTGAGCTGTTGTTGCTCCTAGATGTTTATTTAGTGGATCTCACTGGAAAAATCATCTGAGCGAGTGAAACAGTGCCCCTTTGTATGTGTAGCACATCTATCTGTTGCTGTCTTTTCAAAAAGAGTATGACATTGTTGCCGCTCATAGCATTGAATGCAAGGGAAGCCAGCGAGCATCTGGCCTCCCTTGATAAAAAAGTATAAAATAATAGCCAATCAGCGTTGATCTAATCCGAGCAAGCTCATCTGTCAATGGTCCTGGCGCACCAAATAAAAGTGTCAAGGGAAGCGAGTTTGGATTTGGCTTCACACCAATCACATCACATCAAATGCAAAATGTAATTGACAGAAAAAAATTGAATTGTTGCATCTCTTTGTGTCGTTGTCCTCCGGTGGCTAGCTAGCTAAAATGGTCCATTTCCTAATTTAGACATGAATGGAGATAGGGATTTGGACTTGTGGTTTTACTTAATTATCTGTACTGGCCAATGATTATATAACAGCAATTCTGATCCAACCAACCATAAATTCATACATTGTTCCCCTGGCCTGAGAGGATGGAAGTTCAATATGTATCTAGCTATAGTAGGCTAATGTTAACTAGCAGGAAAGGAAGTTAGGCTAGCGAGCAAGTTTTTAGCCAGGTAGTCTAGGACAACAAAAACTAAAAGAGTGTACACATACACACAGAAATCAGTACCATAGATAGCCACATCATATTTAGCTTAAGGACTAAATCGTTTTTGGTATCTTTCAGTTGTCACTGTATGAGACTAAGCAGAGGTGATTTGATGATGTTGAAATGGTGCTGGAATAGTGGAGGCAGCTCCTGTTTTCTTTGTGACTTGCTGTAACTCCCCATGGTTCTAAATCAATAGTTGTTTAGTAGTATGAAAATGTCGGAAACATTAACTTGCTTGACCATGATGTAGGTCATGTAACTGTTTGTTACATGCAATATGCTTTGTGGACTTCACCGGACAGATGTTGTCTCGACCTTAGGCCTATACAGTATATCACAGTGGCGAGGCAAATTAACTAACAGGTTATAGAGAAAACAACCCAATTATCACAACACATAGGTTGTAATATGTCTTTTTTTCCCTGGCTTCCCCAAAGATTTTACCTACGCAGTTCGCTAATGTTCAATGGCTTGAGAATGTTAGCTAGCTAGCTAGAAACATGAACTTGACCGTTGCTAGCTAGCTAAATTATGATATACTGTATGCTGTTAAGATGGCTAGTTTGCTATCTGAGTGTGTCCTTGTTAGCGAAGTTACTTAGCAAGCTAGCATGCTAACATTAGATGGTTGTCTAGCCAGAGGTGTGGACTCGAGTCAAATGACTTGGACTCGAGTCTGAGTCAGTCACAAATTTGATGACTTGAGACTCAACTTGACAGCAAATAAAATAACTTGAGACTTGGAGTCTCAAGAAGTGGGACTCGACTTTGCCTTGAGATTGATGACTTGAAATTGTCTGGCCAGGTTTTGTAATGTTTTGACACTCTCCACACAGCCTGAGACAGTAGCTTGCACACAAAAAACGTGCAACAGATTGGCTAGTGAAATGCACAAGGCTCTCTGAATGGAGCAGGAAACTGTCAGTCGCGAGAAGGTTTTGGGAGGTCGCGAGTGTGAAACTGAATGGGCCAAATACATATTTTAATAAACAGGTATAACATTTTCATTTTATATTTTTACCTTTGTCTATTCGATCTGGTCAATAAAATAGGCCTTCGGGCATTACAGCAAATTCTTGCTTCAGAACCAAAAGGTTGTCCTAAGGTTTCACCAATGACCAGTCATCAGCGTTGTCACGCAAAGACAGGCGCACATATCCATATTAGTAACCAGAGAGCATATGTTTGATTTTATCCGGTTTGCCTGGAGAAAACAAGAGTAGTCTACGTTTATATTATCCATATAAAATACAGTTTAGCCATCTGCTACGGACGCTTCTTTACCAGAACAATAGGCTACCTGCCGATTTCATTGATCATTTTCATATTTTAGATAGGCCTAGTTTGGGTGAGTTAATTAGGCTATATACTTCAGTTCTTCTCATTGGCGATATGATTAACGATAGCTGTAACATTGCATTGGCTTCAATACTTATGGGATGAAGATGTAACATATTGTAGCTAATTTATTATGATATTTTGTGAGGAAGAAAAAGGCGACAGACAGATCATGCGTTCCATCCTCGCTGGATACAGGTAGGCCGTATGCTTGCTCTGGACTCAAAGAGAAGTGACGTTATAGCTGAGTTGATATTGGCTTCTAAAATGAATGACTTTCAGATCAAAAATGCAAGTGTGAAACAAAGTTTATTTCCGTGTCTTGAATTTTGACAATTCATCTGTAACGATAGGCTACATTTGTGCAACGATTGTGTTTGCATGTGAGTGGCGGGGTGGCGGCGGAGCATTGAACCACTCTATTTTGGGGGGTCGCGAGTTAAAACAGTTTGGTTCAAATCTGAGCAAACACTATAAATTGTTATTCATCACGTGCCAAATACAACAGGGGTAGACTTTACAGTGGAACGCTTGCTCACAAACCTTTTTCAATGATGCAGTTGATTTATCACAGCTGGACTCCAATCAAGTTGTAGAAACATCTCATGGGTGATCAATGGAAACAGGATGCACCTGAGCTACATTTTAAGTCTCATAGCAAAGAGGCTGAATACTTATGTAAATAAGACATTTCAGTAAAAAAAAATATATACATTTGCAAACAATTCTAAAAAACAGTTTTTGATTTGTCATTATGGGGTATTGTGTGTAGATTGATGAGAGAATAAAAGCTTCAAAAAAATAAAGAATACGGCTGTAAAGTTAACAAAACGTGGAAAAAGTCATGGGGTCTGAATACTTTCAGGGTGCACTGTAAGAGATCTAACGGGACTACCCTGGCGGAGCTCACTTCAGACAGGTACTTTATGCATCTACGTTTGACTGTGACCTCTCCAGCTTGCTGTTAATAAACAATGATTCATCTACATTTGACTGTGACCTCTCCAGCTTGCTGTTAATAAACAATGATTCATCTACATTTGACTGTGACCTCTCCAGCTTGCTGTTAATAAACAATGATTCATCTACGTTTGACTGTGACCTCTCCAGCTTGCTGTTAATAAACAATGATTCATTTAAGATTGACTTTGTCCCATGTGCAGAATTTCCACGACAACAGCATTTCATATTTTTGGACATTTTTGTTATTTAATTTTTACATTGCATGCAATTTCCATAAAAAAATTTTTTGTTGAAAAGTATTGTAAATGTTATTGTCATGTACTTGCAGGCTTACCACACAGTGCAATGGCTACAAAAGTCACGTATCAAATAAGTAACATAGAAAAGCAATGAAATAAGTGAAGTAAATTACTTTTGCACTGTAGCACTTACATCTGTAAGTATTAGGTGCTTTGAAAGGCTTGTAATGACACACATCAACACCATCATCCCTGACACCCTATCGCAGAAACCCTAGACCCACTCCAATTCGCATACCGCCTCAACAGATCCACAGATGACGCGATCTCAAATGCACTTCACACTGCCTTCTCCCACCTGGACAAGGAAATGAACTACAGTATTGAGAATGCTGTTCATTGACTACAGCTCAGCATTCAACACCATAGTCCCCTCAAAGCTCATCACCAAGTTAGGGACCCTGGGACTGAACCCCTCCCTCTGCAACTGGACCCTGGACTTCCTGATGGGTTGGCTCCAGGTGATCAGGGTAGGCAACAACAACTCTGCCACACTGACCCTCAACACGGGGCCCCTCAGGGGTGTGTGCTTAGTCCCGTCCTGTACTTCTTGTTCACCCAGGACTGCATGGTCGTGCACGACTCCAACAACATCATCAAGTTTTCTGATGACACGATGGTGATAGGCCTGATCATCAACGGTGATGAGTCAGCCTACAGGTAGGAGGTCAAAGACTTAGCAGTATGGTGACAGGACAAAAACCTCTCATGGCTCTCATGGGTCGAGAGCTTTAAGTTTCTTGGTGTCCACATCACTAAGGAATTAACATGGTCCACACACACCCGCACAGTCGTAAAGAGGGCACGGCAGCGCCTCTTCCCCCTCAGGAGGCTGAAAGAATTGGGCACAGGCCCTCAGATCCTCAAAAAGTTCTACAGCTGCACCATCGAGAGCATCTTGATTGGCTGCATCACCGCTTGGTATGGAAATTGTACCGCGGTTGACAGAAAAGCACTACAAAGGGTGGTGCAGACAGCCCAGGACATTATAGGGGCCAAGCTCCCTGCCCTCCAGGACCTATACCAGGCGGTGTCAGAGGAAGGCCCAAAAAATTGCCAAAGACTCCAGCCACACAAGCCATAGACAGTTCCCTCTACTACAGTCTGGTAAACGGTACCGGAGCATCGGCTCTCGGACCATCAGGCTCCGAGACAGTTTCTACCCCCAAGCCATAAGACGGCTAAATAGTCAATTAATGGTACACAAACTATCTGCACTGACCCTACTCACACTCACTAGACTTTATATACACACCACTATACACACTCACTCACACACACACTACACTGTCACTCCCACACAAATACCTCACACATTCAAGCACTACACATGCACACACAAATAACACACATACATACACACACACACACACTTTTACACACATTATAAATGTTTTTACTCTGATTATAATCTATCTGGATGCATAATCACTTTACCTTGCCTTCATGTAAATATCTACCTCAAGTATGTCATACCTCTGCACATTTATCTGGTATTGGTACTCCCTATATACCGTGGATTGCGAAAGTATTCACCCCTCTTTGCATTTTTCCTATTTTGTTGCCTTACAACCTGGAATTAAAATATATTTTTGGGGGGATTTGTATCATTTGATTTACACAACATGCTTACAACTTTTAAGATGCAGAATTTTTTTTATTGTGAAACAAACAACAAATAAGACAAAAAAACCTGAAAACTTTTACGTGCGTAACTTCCCCCCCCAAGTCAATACTTTGTAGAGACACCTTTTGCAGCAATTACAGCTGCAAGTCTCTTGGGGTATGTCTCTATAATCTTGGCACATCTAGCCACTGGGATTTTTGCCCATTCTTCAAGGCAAAACTGCTCCAGCTCCTTCAAGTTGGATGGCTTCCGCTGATGTACAGCAATTTTAAGTCATACCACAGGTTCTCAAATGGATTGAGGTTTGAGCTTTGACTAGGCCATTCCAAGACTTTTAAACATTTCCCCTTAAACCACTCGAGTGTTGCTTTAGCAGTATGCTTATGGCCATTGTCCTGCTGGAAGGTGAACCTTCATCCCAGTCTCAAATCACTGGAAGACTGAAACAGGTTTCAAGAATTTCCCTGTATTTAGCGCCATTCATCATTCCTTCAATTCTGACCAGTTTCCCAATCCCTGCCGATGAAAAACATCCTCACAGCATGATGCTGCCACCACCATGCTTCACTGTGTGGATGGTGTTCTCAGGGTGATGAGAGGTGTTGGGTTTGCGCCAGACATAGCTTTTTCCTTGATGGCCAAAATATAAATTTTAGTCTCATCTGACCAGAGAACCTAATTCCATATGTTTGGGGAGTCTCCCACATGCCTTTTGGCGAACACCAAATGTGTTTGCTTATTTTTTTCTTTAAGCAATGGCTTTTTTTCAGGACACTTCCATAAAGCCCAGCTCTGTGGAGTGTACGGCTTAAAGTGGTCCTGTGGACAGATACTCCAATCTCCTCTGTGGAGCTTTGCCGCTCCTTCAGTGTTATCTTTGGTCTCTGTAGCCTCTCTGATTAATTCCCTCCTTGCCTGGTCCATGAGTTTTGATGGGCAGCCCTCTCTTAGCAGGATTGTTGTAGTGCCATATTCTTTCCATTTTTTAATAAGATAAAATAAAGATTTAATGGTGCTCTGTGGAATGTTCAAAGTTTCTGATATTTTTTTATAACCCAACCCTGGTCTAATACTTCACCACAACTTTGTCCCTGACCTGTTTGGAGTGCTCCTTGGTCTTCATGGTGCCGCTTGCTTGGTGGAGCCCCTTGGTTAGTGATGTTGCAGACTCTGGGGCCTTTCAGAACAGATGTATATATACTGAGATCATGTGAAAGATCATGTGACACTTAGATTGCACACAGGTGGACTTTGTTTAACTAATTATATGACTTCTGAAGCTAATTGGTTGCACCAGATCTTATTTAGGGGCTTCATAGCAAAGGGGGTTAATACACATGCACGCACCACTTTTAATTTTTTCATTTCACTTCACCAATTTGGACTATTTGTCCAGTATATTAAAGGCCTGGCATAAAATATTATGCATTTTATACATTTCAGATTTAATTTAAATCATAGCTATGTTGCCATCTCTTGTACCCCCTTAGCCACAGGACTGGCTAAATTAAATCCAAATAAAACTCAATTTAAAATACAGGTTGTAATGCAACAAAATAGGAAAAACACCAAGGGAGATGAATACTTTTGCAAGGCACTGCAGTATATATATACTATATACTATATACAGTGTATAGCTCCATTCTTGTGTATTTTATGTGATTCCTCTTGTGTTATTTACTATTTTATTTTGGATATATTTTTTTAAGGGACCCCTAAGATTCAATTGATTTGACATGATATGGAAAGGCATACACCTGTCTATATAAGAACCCAGACTTGAGTTGAAAGTACATGTCAGAGCAAAAACTAAGCCATGAGGTCGAAGGAGTTGCCCGTAGAGCTCCGAGACAGGATTGTGTCGAGGCACAGATCTGGGGAAGGGTACCACAAAATGTCAGCAGCATTGACGGTCCCCAAGAACACAGTGGCCTCCATCATTCTTACATGGAAGAAGTTTGGAACCACCAAGACTCTTCCTAGAGCTGGCCGCCCGGCCAAACTGAGTAATCGGGTAAGAAGGGCCTTGGTCAGGGAGGTGACCAAGAACCCGATGGTCACTCTAACAGAGCTCCAGAGTTCCTATGTGGAGATCGGAGAACCTTCCAGAAGGACAACCATCTCTGCAACACTCCACCAATCAGGCATTTATGGTAGAGTGGCCAGACAGAAGCCACTCCTCAGTAACAGGCACATGACAGCCCCCTTGGAGTTTGCCAAAAGGCACCTAAAGACTCAGACCATGAGAAACAAGATTATCTAGTCTGATGACACCAATATTGAACTCTTTGGCCTGAATGCCAAGTGTCACGTCTGGAGGAAACCTGGCACCGTCCCTACAGTGAAGCATGGTGGTGCAGGATCATGCTGTGGGGATGTTTTTCAGTGGCAGGGACTGGGAGACTAGTCAGGATCGAGGGAAAGATTAACGGAGCAAAGTACAGAGAGATCCTTGAAGAAAACCTGCTCTAGAACGCTCAGGACCTCAGACTGGGGCGAAGGTTCACCTTCCAACAGAACAACGACCCTAAGCACACAGCCACGACAACACAGGACTGGCTTCGGGACAAGTCTCTGAATGTCCTTGAGTGACCAAGCCAGAGCCCGGACTTGAACCTGATCTAACATCTCTGGAGAGACCTGAAAACAGCTGTGCAGCGACACTCCCCATCCAACCTGACAGAGCTTGAAAGGATCTGCAGAGAAGAGTGGGAGAAGCTCTCCAAATACAGGTGTGCCAAGCTTTTAGCGTCATACCTAAAACGATCAAGGCTGTAATTGCTGCCAAAGGTGCTTTAACAAAGTACTGAGTAAAGGGTCTGAATACTTAAATGTAATATTTCAGTTTGTTTTTTTATACGTTTGCAAAAAATTCAAAAAAATTGTTTTTACTTTGTCAGTATGGGGTATTGTGATGTCATTATGGGGTATTGTTATGTCATTATGGGGTATTGTGATGTCATTATGGGGTATTGTGTGTAGATTGATGAGGGGGAAAAAACTATTTAATCAATTTTAGAATAAGGCTGTAACGTAACAAAGTGGGGAAGAAGTCAAAGTGTCTGAATACTTTCCGAATGCTCTGTATATACTGCAAACATAGACAAGTTAAATAGGCATGGGTCATAGGGTTGGTTCCTGCATGTGTCTGGCACCGTCTCCTATCTTAATTTACAGAACATATTCTGGGCGTTCTGCCAGATGGTCCTAAGGAGGGGGTCGTGTCACCCACCCTCATGTCTTTACCAAGCAAATGCAGAAACCAAGGATAATTTATGACACGAAAGACAAGATGAACATTTTCAAGGCTGTCTCTTCACACAATAATATTTTCCATCACACCACGAACCAGGTATTAATTAACTGGTTCCCCAGCCGTTTTTTAGGTTATTCAAACTTTACTCAAACAAATCTGTCAATTTAAATGATGTGCTTGCTCAATTTGTATGTTCATTCAACTAGAAATGATTTGTGTTTAAAAAAAAATGGCTTCGGAACTAGTTACACACAGTTATCAACGTATTTGACAAACATTGTGCATTTATTATTATTCAACATTTCCTCCTCACCTGGGATTTGAACTCACAACCTTTTGGTTCACAGCATTCTGATGTTCCTGCTACACCACCATGTGTAGTAAATGAGAGAAGCAGACTCGGTCTCAACCTTTAAGTCTTTATTGAAGACTCATCTCTTCAGTAGGTCCTATGATTGAGTGTAGTCTGGCGCAGGAGCGTGAAGGTGAACGGAAAGGCTCTGGAGCAACGAACTGCCCTTGCTGTCTCTGCCTGGCCGGTGCCCCTCTCTCCACTGGGATTCTCTGCCTCTAACCCTATTACAGGGGCTGAGTCACTGGCTTACTGGTGCTCTCCCATGCCGTCCCTAGGAGGGGTGCGTCACTTGAGTGGGTTGAGTCGCTGACGTGGTCTTCCTGTCTGGGTTGGCGCCCCCCCCTTGGGTTGTGCCGTTGTGGAGATCTTTGTGGGCTATACTCGGACTTGTCTCAGGATGGTAAGTTGGTGGTTGAAGGTATCCCTCTAGTGGTGTGGGGGTTGTGCTTGGCAAAGTGGGTGGGGTTATATCCTGCCTGTTTGGCCCTGTCCGGGGGTATCATCGGATGGGTGCCACAGTGTCTCCTGACCCCTCCTGTCTCAGCCTCCAGTATTTATGTTTCAGTAGTTTATGTGTCAGGGGCTAGGGACAGTCTGTTATATCTAGAGTATTTCTCCTGTCTTATCCGGTGTCCTGTGTGAATTTAAGTATGCGCTCTCTAATTCTCTCTTTTTTTCTTTCTCTCTTTCGGAGGACCTAAGCTCTAGGACCATGCCTCAGGACTACCTGGCATGATGACTCCTTGCTGTCCCCAGTCCACCTGGCCGTGCTGCTGCTCCAGTTTCAACTGTTCTGCCTGCGGCTATGGAACCCTGACCTGTTCACCGGACGTGCTACCTGTCCCAGACCTGCTGTTTTCAACTCTCTAGAGACAGCAGGAGCGGTAGAGATACTCTTAATGATCGGCTATGAAAAGCCAACCGACATTTACTCCTGAGGTGCTGACTTGTTGCACCCTCGACAACTACTGTGATTATTATTATTTGACCATGCTGGTCATTTATGAACATTTTAACATCTTGGCCATGTTCTGTTATAATCTCCACCCGGCACAGCCAGAAGAGGACTGGCCACCCCTCATCGCCTGGTTCCTCTCTAGGTTTCTTCCTAGTTTTTGGCCTTTCTAGGGAGTTTTTCCTAGCCACCGTGCTTCTACACCTGCATTGCTTGCTGTTTGGGGTTTTAGGCTGGGTTTCTGTATAGCACTTTGAGATATCAGCTGATGTAAGAAGGGCTATATAAATACATTTGATTTGATTTGATTTAATCGGATTATTCTGTCATCATGGTTTTAATGTACTTATTTAATCAATTTGAGGGGTTTTCTGTGTTGTTTTCTAATGTTGGTCGGGCATATTAATATTTTTTTATGTTACTCTTTAATTAATCTAATAAATAAAATAGTGTTTCTTGAATTTACTTTTAACAGAACTGAGATTTACTTTGAAGTGAAAAGTGTAGCAATACAGGTGAAATCAGTCATTGACACGTACATGGTGGTGTAGCTTGCAGATTGCGTGGCCGTGAGCCAAGAGATTGAGTTCAAATCCCTGATGATGACCATTTTGAATAATACATACTGTATGTCAAAAGCACAGTGTGTTTCTTATTAGTTTCAAATACTTTTTTTTATTGAAGAAATAGTCATTTCTAGTTGAATGAACATATGAGACAAGTTGAGACAAACATATCATTTTAAATTGACAGAATGTTTCTCAAGTTGAACATTCAATTTGTGCCAACTAAAATGTTAAAGTTAAGGTAACACTTTGATTGAAAAGTGGAGCTATGGAGCCAGTTACACTTAATAACAATTATTTGAATCAACAAAAAAAAAATTGTATTTACATTTTAGGGTTTCAGATGTTTTTCGGAAGATGGGACAGGGATTCTGCTCTCCTAGCTTTAGGTGGAAGCTGGATCCACCATTGGGGCACCACGACAGAGAAGAGCTTAGACTGGGCTGAGAGAGGGCCAAGAGACCAGAGGTGGTATAATGGAGTTCTCGGGTTGGGGTGTATTGTTTGAGCGTAGCTTAAAAGTAGGGAGGAAGTAGTTCCTCTTGCTGCTCCTTAAGCAAGTACCATGGTCTTTGTAGCTGATGTAAGCTTCGACTGGAAGCCAGTGGAGTGTGTGGAGGAGCGGGGTGACATGGGAGAACTTGTGAAGGTTGAACACCAGGCGGACTGCAGCATTCTGGATAGGTTTCAGGGGTTTCGATGGTACAAAGTGGGAGCTCAGCCAACAGCGAGTTGCAGTAGTCTAGACAGGGGATGATACGTGCCTGGATAAGGACCTGAACCTCTTCCTGTGTGAGGTAGAGTCATTCTCTACGGATGTTGTAGAGCATGAACCTGCAGGAGTGAGTCACTGCTTTGATGTTTGCAGTGAACAACAGCTTCGTACTAGATGACTTTTAGAAGTAGTAGATTGACATCTCTCTTCTATCACGCTCAATGTTCCTTCCCTGCCTCTATGAGTATAACCAATGTTCCTTCCCTGCCTCTATGAGTATAACCAATGTTCCTTCCCTGCCTCTATGAGTATAACCAATGTTCCTTCCCTGCCTCTATGAGTATAACCAATGTTCCTTCCCTGCCTCTATGAGTATAACCAATGTTCCTTCCCTGCCTCTATGAGTATAACCAATGCGACCATGGGCACATGCACCAGCAGTTTGTGTCTAGGTGTGTGTCTAGGTGTGTGTCTGTGTCTAGGTGTGTGTCTAGGTGTGTGTATATGTCTATGTGTGTGTCTGTGTGTGTCTAGGTGTCACGGCTCCTCCTCTGCATTGCAGGCGCGGTTCCTCCTGCAGGCACAGGATGGTCGTTAGGGATTGGAGTCACCTGGGCTCAGGGTATAAAACTGCTTCACTAATTGTCTCTCTCTCTCTCTCTGCTCCTCCAGGTATGATCCTGTTTTGTTTGTTCCTTTGTAGTTTTGTATAGTTTTCACTCAGTCATATTCACACACACAGATTCATGCATCCATGCACTTTACATACACCTTACATTATGATACTTCCACACCTCATTCCTATTTCTTTGTTTAAAGTTAATAGTTTGGTTTATAATAAAGAACATTTTTAATTGGCCTATACCTGTTGTTCGTGTCCCCTCATTTTTGTCACAGGCTATGAGCCGGCCTGTGACACTAGGTGTGTGTCTGTGTGTGTCTAGGTGTGTGTCTGTGTCTAGGTGTGTGTCTGTGTCTAGGTGTGTGTCTGTGTGTGTCTAGGTGTGTGTCTGTGTCTAGGTGTGTGTGTGTGTGTGTGTCTGTGTCTGTGTCTAGGTGTGTGTCTGTGTGTGTCTAGGTGTGTGTCTGTGTCTAGGTGTGTGTCTGTGTCACTCACTCACTCACTCACTCACTCACTCACTCACTCACTCACTCACTCACTCACTCACTCACTCACTCACTCACTCACTCACTCACCCACTCACTCACTCACTCGCTTCTCCACTTGGGCTCTTTAGTGCTGCTATCCTCGTCTCTACCACTAGGTGGAAACCCATCCCTCTCAGACTGCAACAAATGTACCCACACTGTGTATCATTGTTATTATTTTCATTATTTATGATATTAATATGCATGTATTATCATTATCATTGTGTTCATTAAGGGCTGTGTCTGTCTGTCAGTTTGTCTGTCTGTCCCCCTGCTCGGTCAGCTTCTCGCGCCGCGGGATGGACATTTTGGCCGTTGTCTGGCAGAGGGAGGGTGGTGTGTCCCTCAAGGTCCTTCTCTCTGACACGTAAGACACACGTGACGGAGGATCTGGCGCCGGATCCTGTGATGCCGCTGTGTTTGGGTCAAATAAGGGGTGGCTGCTCCACTGCAGTTTAAAAAAGGAACTAAGTCTCACCCTCCTCCTCTCTCCCTCCTCTCCTCCCTTTCTCCCTCCTCTCCTCCCTCTCACTCTCTCCTCCCTCTCCCCCTCTCTCTCTCTCCTCTCCTCCCTCTCCCTCTCTCCCTCCACTCTTCCCTCTCTCCCTCCTCTCCCTCTCTCTCTCCCTCCTCTCCTCCCTCTCCCTCCTCTCCTCCCTCTCCCTCTCTCTCTCTCTCAGAACCCTGCCTGTGGTGTCAGAAGCAGACTACTCCCAGGTAGTTCTCAGTCTTTACAAATGGATCACTGGGAAAAGAGCTCACGCAGAGATTAACATTCACATTATAGAACACTCCTCTAGATTTAATCATGATCAACCATTTTGTATCATGTACAGTTTATAACACTTAAACTAATAGATTTCTGGTCATGTTTATAACACGTTTGTTAACCTTGTAAACCTTGTTCTGAACACCTCCAAAGCAAAAGTCATGTGGTTTGGTAAGAAGAATGCTCCTCTCCCCACAGGTGTGATTACTACCTCTGAGGGTTTAGAACTTGAGGTAGTCACCTCATACAAGTACTTGGGAGTATGGCTAGACAGTACACTCTCCTTCTCTCAGCACATATCAAAGCTACAGGCTAAAGTTAAATCTAGACTTGGTTTCCTCTATCGTAGTCGCTCCTCTTTCACCCCAGCTGCCAAACTAACCCTGATTCAGATGACCATCCTACCCATGCTAGATTACAGAGACATAATTTATAGATCGGCAGATAAGGGTGCTCTCGAGCGGCTAGATGTTCTTTACCATTCGGCCATGAGATTTTCCACCAATGCTCCTTATAGGACACATCACTGCACTCTATACTCCTCTGTAAACTGGTCATCGCTGTATACCTGTCGCAAGACCCACTGGTTGATGCTTATTTATAAAACTCTCTTAGGCCTCACTCTCCCTTATCTGAGATACCTACTGCAGCCTTCATCTTCCACATACAACACCCGTTCTGCCAGTCACATTCTGTTAAAGGTCCCCAAAGCACACACATCTCTAGGTCCCTCCTCTTTTCAGTTCGCTGCAGCTAGCAACTGGAAAGAGCTGCAAAAACCACTAAATCTGGACAGTTTTATCTCTTCATTCAAAGACTCAATCATGGACACTCTTACTGACAGTTGTGGCTGCTTCAAGTGATGTATTGTTGTCTCTACCTTCTTGCCCTTTGTGCTGTTGTCTGTGCCCAGTAATGTTTGTACCATGTTGTGCTGCTGCCATGTTGTGTTGATACCATGTTGTGCTGCTGCCATGTTGTGCTGCCACCATGTTGTGATGCTGCCATGTTGCTCTCAATGTCGTTGTCATGTGGTGCTGCAATGCTATGCTGTCATCTTAGGTCTCTCTTTATGTAGTGTTGTGGGGTCTCTCTTGTCGTGATGTGTGTTTTGTCATTTATTTTTAATCCCAGCCCCTGTCTTCACAGGAGGCCTTTTTACATTTTGGTAGGCCGTCATTGTAAATAAGAATTTGTTCTTAACTGACTCATCTTGTTAAATAAAAAAATTAAAAACGGTGTCGTAATGCTGAGAAGGTGAAGATGATCCAACAGGTGGAGCTGTCTAACATCATGTTGCCACAGCAACACAGGGTCACCGTATCCGTGGAGACGGAGAAGACCAGGGAGCCTCTGTACCAGCTCTTGTGGTACCACACCCTCAATTATAACATGAATATTACCCCATAACACCCGTGGATAATGTTCCCAAACAACATCTAGACAGACAACGTTCTATAGGAATGTTCTATGACGTCATTTAATTCCCCAAACATGTTGTTCAGGATTCTCTACAGGATTGGAGATGGATTTTGATTCTTGTTATTATAAGTGTCGAGCATCTTCAGAATGCCTCGCCCACATGGGCTTTCATACGACAACGTGTTCAAGATTCATAGTTTGCAGTTAGGGGTGGAGCGTTCAGAGTATAAGCAATAACCAACTATGCATTCTATGATTTGTATAACATGTATAGATTAAACATGAATCATTTTTAATCCTGCTTCTGTCATTGCTGGCATTGGAGAGGGATTTACCAAACCTGATAATGTTATAAAACACTGCTACCTCCTGTACCTGTCCTAAAGCAACCTCTCCTCTCAGGGTGACAAAAATGGACAATGATGTGCGTCATATACAATTTCAACTGTATTCAATTGTATTTATCATGGATCCCCCATTAGTTCCTGCCAAGGCAGCAGCTACTCTTCCTGGGGTTTATTATGGATCCCCATTAGTTCCTGCCAAGGCAGCAGCTACTCTTCCTGGGGTTTATTAAGGATACCCATTAGTTCCTGCCAAGGCAGCAGCTACTCTTCCTGGGGTTTATTATGGATCCCCATTAGTTCCTGCCAAGGCAGTAGCTACTCTTTCTGGGGTTTATTATGGATCCCCATTAGTTCCTGCCAAGGCAGCAGCTACTCTTCCTGGGGTTTATTATGGATCCCCATTAGTTCCTGCCAAGGCAGCAGCTACTCTTCCTGGGGTTTATTATGGATCCTGATTAGTTCCTGTCAAGGCAGCAGCTACTCTTCCTGGGGTTTATTATGGATCCCCATTAGTTCCTGCCAAGGCAGCAGCTACTCTTCCTGGGGTTTATTATGGATCCCCATTAGTTCCTGCCAAGGCAGCAGCTACTCTTCCTGGGGTTTATTATGGATCCTGATTAGTTCCTGTCAAGGCAGCAGCTACTCTTCCTGGGGTTTATTATGGATCCCCATTAGTTCCTGCCAAGGCAGCAGCTACTCTTCCTGGGGTTTATTATGGATCCCCATTAGTTCCTGCCAAGGCAGCAGCTACTCCTCCTGGGGTTTATTATGGATCCCCATTAGTTCCTGCCAAGGCAGCAGCTACTCTTCCTGGGGTTTATTATGGATCCCCATTAGTTCCTGCCAACGCAGCAATTACTCCTCCTGGGGTCCAGGAAAATGAAGGCAGTTAAATACAACTAAAAACATTAAATTTCACAACACATTAAATGTGTGTTTTCAGGTCGCTACTCTACAACCACATATATTCAACACAAAATCCATGTGCACGTGTGTGTATGGTGCAGATTTTATCATGTGGGTGTGCCTGTGTCTCTTCAGAGTCCCCGCTGTTCCATAAGCTGTATTTGTATCTGTTTTTAAATCTGATTTTCCTGCTTGCATCTGTTACTTAACGTGGATGATAGTTCCATGTAGTCATGGCTCTATGTAGTACTGTGCACCTCCCATAGTCTGTTCTGGACTTGGGGACTGTGAAGAGATCTCTTGTGGCATTTATTGTGGGGTATGTATGGGTGTCCAAGCTGTGTGCCAGTAGTTTAAACAGACAGCTCAGTGCATTCAACATGTTAATATGTCTCACAAATACAAGTAGTGAGGAAGTGCATATAGTGTTGACATGGATATTACTCATGTTATCTCTTCATGTACATTTAAGGGCCAGCCATGCTGCCCTGTTCTGGGCCAGTTGTAATTTTCCCAAGTCCCTCTTTGTGGCATCTGACCACATAACTGGACAGTAGTCCATGTGCAACAAATCTAAGACCTGCCTTGTTGATGTTAAGAAGGCAGAGCAGCGCTTTATTACGGACAGACCTCTCCTCCATTTTAACTACTGTTGCATCAATATGTTTTGACCGTGACAGTTTCCAATCCAGGGTTACACAAAGCAGTTTTTATTTATTTTTTACCGTTATTTTACCAGGTAAGTTGACTGAGAACACATTCTCATTTGCAGCAATGACCTGGGGAATAGTTACAGGGGAGAGGAGGGGGATGAATGAGCCAATTATAAACTGGGGATTATTAGGTGACCATGATGGTTTGAGGGCCAGATTGGGAATTTAGCCAGGACACCGGGGTTAACACCCCTACTCTTACGATAAGTGCCATGGGATCTTTAATGACCTCAGAGAGTCAGGACACCCGTTTAACGTCCCATCCGAAAGACGGCACCCTACACAGGGCAGTGTCCCCAATCACTGCCCTGGGGCATTGGGATATTTTTTAGACCAGAGGAAAGAGTGCCTCCTACTGGCCCTCCAACACCACTTCCAGCAGCATCTGGTCTCCCATCCAGGGACTGACCAGGACCAACCCTGCTTAGCTTCAGAAGCAAGCCAACAGTGGTATGCAGGGTGGTATGCTGCTGGCATAGTTTAGTCTCCTCAACGTGCTCAATTTCCACATTTCATTACAAGATTTAGTTGAGGTTCAGGGTTTAGTGAATGATGTTTCCCAAATACTATGCTTTTAGTTTTTGAAATATTCAGGACTAACTTATTTCTTGCCACCCATTCTGAAACTGACTGCAGCTCTTTGTTAAGTGTTGCAGTGATTTATCTTGCTGTGGTAGCTAATGTGTATAGTGTTGAGTCATCAGCGTCCATAGACACACAGACTTTACTCCGTGCCAGTGGAAGGCCATTAGTAAAGTTAGACAGCTGCCCTGGGGAAATGCCTGACTCTACTTGGATTATGTTGAAGAGGCTCCTAATAAAGAACACCCTCTGTGTTCTGTTAGACAGGAAACTCTCAATCCACAATAAAGCAGAGGGTGCAAAGCCATAACACGTACGTTTTTCCAGCAGCAGGTTATAATCGATAAATGTCATCAATTTCTCTCAGCCAATCATTAGTCTTTTGATTGTGTCATACATGTCCAATGCCCTTCCCTATAAGCGTGCTGAAAACCTGTTGTTAATTTGTGTACTGTGAAATAGCATTGTATCTGGTCAAACACCATTTTATCCAAAAGTTTACTAAGGATTGGTAACAGGCTGATTGGTCAGGTATTTGTGCCAGTAAAGGGTGATTTGCTATCCTTGGGTAGCGGAATGACTTTGATTCCCTCCAGGCCTGAGGGCACACGCTTTCCTGTAGGCTTAGATTGATGAGATAGCAAATAGGAGTGGCAATATTGTCCTCTATCATCCTCAGTAATTTTCCATCCAAGCTGTCAGACCCAGGTGGCTTGCCAGTTTTGATAGACAACAATAATTATTTCACTCACTTTACAGAATTCAAAGTCACCAATGTTTGGAACATTTGGACAAGTGGGGACATTTTGCCTGTCCCCACGAGGAAAAATGCTGTTTTAAGGGTTAGGTTTAGGGTTAGGGCTACAATTAGGGTTAGGGTTTAAGTTGAGGGTTTAAGTTTAGGGTTTAAGTTAAGGGTTAGGGTTTAAGTTTAGGGTTAGGTATAGTTTTAGATTTAGGGTTAGGGGTAAAGGTTAGGTTTAGGGTAATGGTTAGGTTAAGGTTAGATTTAGGGTTAGGGGAAAATAGGATTTTGGATGGGAATCAATAATTTTGTCCCCACAAGTACAGCAATACAAAACTGTGTGTTTGTGGGTGTGTGTGTAAAAATGAAAGATAAACAGGAAATATGTCAGTAACCCCACCCTGTCCCGGCCACACACAGCTGGTGTGTACAGATTCCAGCCCTAAACTCCCCTGCCCACTCCCACACTCACACACCCAGGGCAGAACACAGTCACACTTCATGTACATCATTACATAGTGTCCACTCTAAGGCCCATTCAGATTCTCCCATTCCAACCAGAGGAGATAATCCGGCATCTGAGCACCAGGCTTCAGAGGGCAGGATCTGGGTTCATTCCACAGACGAAGGACAGTGGAAATCTAATGAAGAAGAAACTTATAGGGGGAATGATTGTGTTTTGTGGAGATCTCTCTAGACCCTACCCATAACCCTCTCCTCCAGCCCCCTGGACGTCTAGACCAGGGTTACCCTACCCATAACCCTCTCCTCCAGCCCCCTGGATGTCTAGACCGGGGTTACCCTACCCATAACCCTCTCCTCCAGCCCCCTGGATGTCTAGACCGGGGTTACCCTACCCATAACCCTCTCCTCCAGCCCCCTGGATGTCTAGACCGGGGTTACCCTACCCATAACCCTCTCCTCCAGCCCCCTCAGAAGTTCTTTTTTTTTACTGGAACACCTGATTTGATTAGTCAAAGGCTTAATGATTAGTTGACTGTGGGGGGGGGGGGGTGGGTGGGGGGGGGGTGGGTGGGGGGGGGGGGGGGGGGGCGAGGAGAGTGTTGGGAAAGCCTGGTTTAGATGACCAGGGCTGTTAAAGTCCCATCCCAGCTCAGCTCAGGAGTAACTAAATGGGAAAATGGGACTTTGTTCGTCCCAAAAAATGAGATCTCTACGTCTCCGTTGATGGACAGATGTGACATGTTATTCTTTCCATGAACTCACAGGCAGATCTCCCAGCATGCCTTTCTCTTTTTGGCTTGCAGACTGGAAAAAAAATGACGTGGCTCAACACTTTCCCAGCCTTTACAGCACGGGTCGAGGGGGGAAGCAAAATGTCATGTTTATTAATGTGCAGGAATAAAAAATGAATCAAACCATTTATATATTCTTTGACTAAAGTTCCAAATGGTTTCAGTAAATCAACAGGAATAGTGGTCCACTTATGGAAATACTTGATTCCATACAATATACTGTATTTATTAATAAATCACAGGATTTGGATCACTGCCTATATACATTTAAGCAATCACACAAGAGCACTGAACCCGGGAAGTCTGCTCAAACTACATACTGCTCTGACAGATGATATCTCAAAACATGACATCATCACAATCTCCTTTCCCGCTAGATTAGAGTCCTAACCCTCTGAGCAGCTGGATTAGAGTCCAAACCCTCTGAGCAGGTAGATTAGAGTCCTAACCCTCTGAGCAGCTAGATTAGAGTCCTAACCCTCTGAGCAGGTAGACTAGAGTCCTAACCCTCTGAGCAGCTGGATTAGAGTCCAAACCATCTGAGCAGCTGGATTAGAGTCCAAACCCTCTGAGCAGGTAGATTAGAGTTCTAACCCTCTGAGCAGCTGGATTAGAGTCCTAACCCTCTGAGCAGCTGGATTAGAGTCCAAACCCGCTGAGCAGCTAGATTAGAGTCCTAACCCTCTGAGCAGCTGGATTAGAGTCCTAACCGTCTGAGCAGCTGGATTAGAGTCCAAACCCTCTGAGCAGGTAGATTAGAGTCCTAACCCTCTGAGCAGCTGGATTAGAGTCCAAACCCTCTGAGCAGGTAGATTAGAGTTCTAACCCTCTGAGCAGCTGGATTAGAGTCCTAACCCTCTGAGCAGCTGGATTAGAGTCCAAACCCTCTGAGCAGGTAGATTAGAGTCCTAACCCTCTGAGCAGCTAGATTAGAGTCCTAACCCTCTGAGCAGCTAGATTAGAGTCCTAACCCTCTGAGCAGGTAGATTAGAGTCCTAACCCTCTGAGCAGCTAGATTAGAGTCCAAACCCTCTGAGCAGCTGGATTAGAGTCCTAACCCTCTGAGCAGTTAGATTAGAGTCCTAACCCTCTGAGCAGCTAGATTAGAGTCCTAACCCTCTGAGCAGGTAGATTAGAGTCCAAACCCTCTGAGCAGGTAGATTAGAGTCCTAACCCTCCGAGCAGAGAATTAATCGAAAAAAAACTCCTACTTAGAGAACATGGCTGTAAAATTAAATAACTTTAATTGAGCTACACGTGTCGCCAAATCACACATTCAAGGGAAAAGGTTAGACTGTAGGGAGGAGGAGCTGCAAAAAAACAAAGAGGAACTGGACCTTTAGTACATAGCATTGCTTTGGTTGGCATGTGGAATGACCCGTTGTTGGTGACTTCATAGATTGAGTAAACCTTTGGAATTCCATTAGCAATAACAAACAGAGAGGTCAGATAGGACCAAGTGGAGAAATACTCAAAGGCACAGAGTAGCAAGATAGCAGCTTCTCAACTAAATGCAGCGTCTTCAAATAGTGATATAATTTGAATATAACTCCATGTATTTGATTGCAATGGTGTACCTCTCTGTCAAATATGTTGGTATCCATTTGCTGATCTGTAAACTGAATCAATTTCCTAGTAAATAACACATAGTCTAATGCAGCACTGGATAATACCATCCTGGTCCTGTTCTGGTGCGCTAGTGTTGGAATAGATCAAATATGTGAAAGGACTGTGTTGGGACACAGGACTGTGTTGGGAAAACACTAGGTGCGGAGTATCACATAGGCCATTAGAGGGCCTGTAACTATTCCTCTGTACAGGGGCGGACTTAGTGATTTGGAGGACCCAGGCAGAGGTCAGTCTGAGCTTCCCCACCATCCCCCCTCCTATGGGTTTTATAGTAAAGACATGTCATTTAACTGTAAAAATGTTATTTTAATGTACCATGACCACAACCAGTCATGATGTTTTCATCTGATTGTCAAACAAATCACTTTAAAAAGTTGGTTACTTTTGCACATTCATCCCAAAATAATTCCAACATCCTTGATGACGATGGCGGCGTTATCAGGAGCACCTGTCTTTTTACTAAAGAAATTAGTTGACTGACATCATGTTTCTGTTACAATTAAACCTGCTTTTCTTATTTTTATTTTCTCTGCCCTGTTCTGAAAGCGCCTCATTGTTGCATCTGCCCCACTCTGAAAGCGCCTCATTGTTGCATCTGCCCTGGTCTGAAAGCGCCTCATTGTTGCATCTGCCCTGGTCTGAAAGCGCCTCATTGTTGCATCTGCCCTGGTCTGAAAGCGCCTCATTGTTGCATCTACCCCACTCTGAAAGCGCCTCATTGTTGCATCTGCCCCGCTCTGAAAGTGCCTCATTGTTGCATCTGCCCTGGTCTGAAAGCGCCTCATTGTTGCATCTGCCCTGGTCTGAAAAATCCTCATTCTTGCATCTGCACCGGTCTGTATCACTGGGCCATTAGAGGACCTAGTCCTCTGTATCACTGGGCCATTAGAGGACCTAGTCCTCTGTATCACTGGGCCATTAGAGGACCTAGTCCTCTGTATCACTGGGCCATTAGAGAACCTAGTCCTCTGTATCACTGGACCATTGGGGAGCCGACAGACATGACCAAGTAATCATCCCCTGCTGTCAGAGAGAGCTCCTTATTTATCGTCCTGTGTAAACACTTCACTGTGCCTCGATTAATGACGTCCATCGGGGCCTCAGAGAGAGAGCACATCGCTCTGTTTATGATCCGCTCACACCGTGTGGCCCTTGGCAGCCGTTCAACACATCGTGTGCCTAAGGGGGAAACGGGGGGTTTGGGTTCGGGGTGGTGGGGGGGGGGGGGGTGATACTCCCTCCTGACTGGTCACCGAGGCTTTCAGACTGACTTTCTCACACTTTGGGGTGTGACTCTGTGTTAGGTTGAAGATTGTTGAGTCACATCATCTGATTCCCTCTAATGATGTAATAAAGGATCTGTAGGCCATGTGGTCCTTCTGTACTGAGGTATAAGGCAGGGCTTCCTTCTGTACTGGGGTATAAGGCAGGGCTTCCTTCTGTACTGGGGTATAAGGCAGGGCTTCATTCTGTACTGAGGTATAAGGCAGGGCTTCCTTCTGTACTGGGGTATAAGGCAGGGCTTCCTTCTGTACTGGGGTATAAGGCAGGGCTTCCTTCTGTACTGGGGTATTAGGCAGGGCTTCCTTCTGTACTGGGGTATAGGGCAGAGTTTCCTTCTGTACTGGGGTATAAGGCAGGATTTCCTTCTGTACTGGGGTATAGGGCAGAGTTTCCTTCTGTACTGGGGTATAGGACAGAGTTTCCTTCTGTACTGGGGTATAGGGCAGAGTTTCCTTCTGTACTGGGGTATAGGGCAGAGTTTCCTTCTGTACTGGGGTATAGGGCAGAGTTTCCTTCTGCACTGGGGTATAAGGCAGGGTTTCCTTCTGTACTGGGGTATATGGCAGGGCTTCCTTCTGTACTGGGGTATAAGGCAGAGTTTCCCTCTGTTTGGTTGAGGCAAATTCCTACTTGGTTGTGGTTAAGGCTGGGTCTGGGGTACGAAAATGTTTTCATTCATCTGGAGCATGGCAAGACATATCTGAAGGCTTTAGGTCATGGACGGCACATTTAGCTAGGTCACGGACGGCAGATTTAGCTAGGTCATGGACAACACATTTAGCTAGGTCACGGACGGCACATTTAGCTAGGTCACGGACAACACATTTAATTAGGTCACGGACAACACATTTAGCTAGGTCATGGACAACACATTTAGCTAGGTCACGGACGGCACATTTAGCTAGGTCATGGACAACACATTTAGCTAGGTCACGGACGGCACATCTAGCTCGGTCACAGACAACACATTTAGCTAGGTCACGGACAACACATTTAGCTAGGTCACAGACAACACATTTAGCTAGGTCACGGACAACACATTTAGCTAGGTCACAGACGGCACATTTAGCTAGGTCACGGACAACACATTTAGCTAGGTCACAGACGGCACATAAAAGGCCTTGGGAACCACCAGTATAACAGACTTAAGCTCTAGCAATATCGTCAACAAGGCCAAGCTTTGGATCACCAGGCCAAAGGCATTACAGAAGAGAGAGACAAGGAGGCAAAAAGGTGCACGATAACATTAAAATCACAAAACGTGAATTCATCACCATAGAAATCAGCTATAGAAAATCAAGCAAGGAATTTCTCATTCCTGGTTCTCTCCCCTATTCCCAACTTCCGGTTAACCTCAGACCTTGACAGTGGGTCTGGTTCTTTGGCAGGGAAACACTTTGCAGCAAAGGTGGGACGTCAAGCAGACATTATGGTCGGCAGCTGCGCAGTGAGGACTACAGTACGCTGAGCCCCATGCCTGGAGTGAGTAATATAGAAACAGGGACATAGTAATAAGAATAACCATAGAAAAATCCTGCAGTAGTAGCAACAAATTTGGTGTGAAAAACACTTCTCCAAATACTGGACAAGCTAGGTAAAAAAAGAATGAAGGGTGAAGTCTCTCAGTCTGCTACTTAGTTTATAGTACATCCTGTGTTTGTTCAAGCAGTTCATCAGGTCTCACAACATCAGAGGGCCAGGAATGACATACAGAGGGAGAAACACAACACTTTTCCGTCGTTGTAGTCGTCTCCAAGTTGTCGTTCGTTCCCGTGTTTCCCGAGTTGATATAAAGTAATTCCATCTCTGGACCCTGTCGTTTTGCTTTGAAAAGCGGTGGTCAATTCAAACTGTGAGTCTAAACCGTCCAGAATGGGGACCAACCCCAACCCCTCTCTTCTCTAACTTTCTTCTTTCCTCGTCCTTCTTCCGTTTCTTCCTTCCTCTCCCTCTCTTATGTTCCAGTTGGACAACCTAGGGGGTTTTTGGCTTACATCTGTTCATACAGCAGCATTCCACTGAAGATGGTGAGAGGTTCTACAGAGTGGGCCAGCTTGCCCATGACCAGGTCAATGCAGACTGTGTCTCCTGCCTGGAGGGGCAGGATGATGTTGAACACGGCCAGGGAGCCGGGGGTGACCTTGGCCTCGGCTACCGGCTTGTTCTCCAGTCCCTCTGGCTGGTATCCCCCGGAGTCCACACGGGCCATGCCGTAGTTGGACTTGGACAGCACCGCCTCAATCTTCTCGTTCTTGTGGCCAGTCAGGATTGCGCTGAAGAAGTAGCGGCCATCAACGGGCGCCGTGAAGATGCCTGGGCAACACAGAGACAGAGATAGTGAGGTTAGCATTAGCTTAGCATACTCACTGATGTTGTACACAGCAATATAGCAAACAGTTGCCTGTTTAGGTTTATGGCTTGGTTTGACAGTTGGCTCATTGTACATTAACTAAAACAATGATGTAACTAACTGATGTACTCTGGGATTATAAATACCCTTCACATGTAGATTGAACTCACAGTATTTGTATTTGTATTTATTATGGCTCCCCATTAGTTCCTGCCAAGGCAGCAGCTACTCTTCCTGGGGTTTATAATGCATTCCTAATAGTTCCTGCCAAGGCAGCAGCTACTCTTCCTGGGGTTTATTATGGATCCCCATTAGTTCCTGCCAAGGCAGCAGTTACTCTTCCTGGGGTTTATTATGCATTCCTATTAGTTCCTGCCAAGGCAGCAGCTACTCTTCCTGGGGTTTATTATGCATTCCTATTAGTTCCTGCCAAGGCAACAGCTATTCTTCCTGGGGTTTATTATGGATCGCCATTAGTTCCTGCCAAGGCAGCAGCTACTCTTCCTGGGGTTTATTATGGATCGCCATTAGTTCCTGCCAAGGCAGCAGCTACTCTTCCTGGGGTTTATTATGCATTCCTATTAGTTCCTGCCAAGGCAGCAGCTACTCTTCCTGGGGATTATTATGCATTCCTATTAGTTCCTGCCAAGGCAACAGCTATTCTTCCTGGGGTTTATTATGGATCGCCATTAGTTCCTGCCAAGGCAGCATGTCACGCCCTGGCCTTAGTATTCTTTGTTTTCTTTATTATTTTAGTTAGGTCAGGGTGTGACATGGGGTATGTTTGTGTTTTTGTCTTGTCTTGGGTGGTTGTAGTGTCTAGGGGGATTTGTTAGAGTGTATGGGTTTGTGTTGAGTGAATGTTTCTAGGGAAGTCTATGGTTGAGTGTATGTGTCTAGTTATGTCTATGGTTGCCTGAGTGGTTCTCAATCAGAGACAGATGTTTTTCATTTGTCTCTGATTGGGAGCCATATTTAAGGTGGCCATAGGCATCATGTATTTGTGGGTAATTGTCTATGTCTAAGTGTTTAGTGTCAGCACTTATGTTTGAATAGCTTCACGGTCGTCTGTTTTGTTGTTTTGTTTAGTTTGTATAGTGTTCGTTTCGTTTTCGTCTTCTTTCTTAAATAAAGAAGATGTACTTTCCACACGCTGCGCCTTGGTCATATCTCTCTCCTAAAGACGATCGTGACACAGCAGCTACTCTTCCTGGGGTTTATTATGGATCGCCATTAGTTCCTGCCAAGGCAGCAGCTACTCTTCCTGGGGTTTATTATGGATCGCCATTAGTTCCTGCCAAGGCAGCAGCTACTCTTCCTGGGGTTTATTATGCATTCCTATTAGTTCCTGCCAAGGCAGCAGCTACTCTTCCTGGGGTTTATTATGGATCCCCATTAGTTCCTGACAAGGCAGCAGCTACTCTTCCTGGGGTTTATTATGGATCGCCATTAGTTCCTGCCAAGGCAGCAGCTACTCTTCCTGGGGTTTATTATGCATTCCTATTAGTTCCTGCCAAGGCAGCAGCTACTCTTCCTGGGGTTTATTATGCATTCCTATTAGTTCCTGCCAAGGCAGCAGCTACTCTTCCTGGGGTTTATTATGGATCCCCATTAGTTCCTGCCAAGGCAGCAGTTACTCTTCCTGGGGTCCAGCAAAATTAAGGCAGTTATGTACAACTAAAAACATTACATTACACAACAGATTTCACAACACATTAAGTGTGTTCCCTCAGGCCACTACTCTATTACCACATATCTACAACACAAAATCCATGTGTATGTGTGTGGATAGTGCGTATGTTATCATGTGTGTGTGTATGCGTGTGTCTGTGCCTGTGTGTGTGTCTCTTCCCAGTACACGTTGGTATCAGTAGTATGCACTGATCATGTTCGTGAATACTTATTCAACCCGAAAACAAAACAAGTCCTATCTATTCAGTACCAGTCCGCGGGTCATAGAACTCTCCCTCGTTGACAAAGATCTTATCGAAGACGATGGTGCCAGCACTAAGCATGGGGTAGGTGAGAGCGGCAGAAAAGGACAGCTTGGGCAAAATGGCGTCGGCACCTGGCATACCTGAGGGCAAAATTACAACAACATCTCAGAGAGAGCATGGTTATTATCAACTACAGTGGGGAGAACAAGTATTTGATACACTGCCGATTTTGCAGGTTTTCCTACTTACAAAGCATGTAGAGGTCTGTCATTTTTATCATAGGTACACTTCAACTGTGAGAGACGGAATCTAAAACAAAAATCCAGAAAATCACATTGTATGATTTTTAAGTAATTAATTTGCATTTTATTGCATGACGTAAGTATTTGATCACCTACCAACCAGTAAGAATTCCGGCTCTCACAGACCTGTTAGTTTTTCTTTAAGAAGCCCTCCTGTTCTCCACTCATTACCTGTATTAACTGCACCTGTTTGAACTCGTTACCTGTATAAAAGACACCTGTCCACACACTCAATCAAACAGACTCCAACCTCTCCACAATGGCCAAGACCAGAGAGCTGTGTAAGGACATCAGGGATAAATTGTAGACCTGTACAAGGCTGGGATGGGCTACAGGACAATAGCCAAGCAGCTTGGTGAGAAGGCAACAACTGTTGGCACAATTATTAGAAAATGGAAGAAGTTCAAGATGACGGTCAATCACCCTCGGTCTGGGGCTCCATGCAAGATCTCACCTCGTGGGGCATCAATGATCATGAGGAATGTGAGGGATCAGCCCAGAACTACACAGCAGGACCTGGTCAATGACCTGAAGAGAGCTGGGACCACAGTCTCAAAGAAAACCATTAGTAACACACTACGCCGTCATGGATTAAAATCCTGCAGCGCACGCAAGGTCCCCCTGCTCAAGCCAGCGCATGTCCAGGCCCGTCTGAAGTTTGCCAATGACCATCTGGATGATCCAGAGGAGGAATGGGAGAAGGTCATGTGGTCTGATGAGACAAAAATAGAGCTTTTTGCTCTAAACTCCACTCGCCGTGTTTGGAGGAATAGAAGGATGAGTACAACCCCAAGAACACCATCCCAACCGTGAAGCATGGAGGTGGAAACATCATTCTTTGGGGATGCTTTTCTGCAAAGGGGACAGGACGACTGCACCGTATTGAGGGGAGGATGGATGGGGCCATGTATCGCGAGATCTTGACCAACAACCTCCTTCCCTCAGTAAGAGCATTGAAGATGGGTCGTGGCTGGGTCTTCCAGCATGACAACAACCCGAAACACACAGCCAGGGCAACTAAGGAGTGGCTCCGTAAGAAGCATCTCAAGGTCCTGGAGTGGCCTAGCCAGTCTCCAGACCTGAACCCAATAGAAAATCTTTGGAAGGAGCCGAAAGTCCGTATTGCCCAGCGACAGCCCCGAAACCTGAAGGATCTGGAGAAGGTCTGTATGAAGGAGTGGGCCAAAATCCCTGCTGCAGTGTGTGCAAACCTGGTCAAGAACTACAGGAAACGTATGATCTCTGTAATTGCAAACTAAGGTTTCTGTACCAAATATTCAGTTCTGCTTTTCTGATGTATCAAATACTTATGTCATGCAATAAAATGCAAATTAATTACTTAAAAATCATACAATGTGATTTTCTGGATTTTTGTTTTAGATTCCTTCTCTCACAGTTGAAGTGTACCTATGATAAAAATTACAGACCTCTACATGCTTTGTAAGTAGGAAAACCTGCAAAATTGTCAGTGTATCAAATACTTGTTCTCCCCACTGTATATATGATATTTCATTGTTCTGACATGAGGAAATCCATTTTCCTGGTTCAATACAGACAACATGGCAAAGTAAACAACGTGTAAGGAACATAGCAAGAGAGTCTTTTGTTCAAGACGGTTACAGCCCTCTAATCTACACCGAATAAAAATATTAACGTAATATGCAACAATTTCGAAGATTTCACGGAGTTACAGTTCCTCTAAGGAAATCAGTCAATTAATATAAATTCATTAGGCCCTAATCTATGGATTTCACATGACTAGGAATACAGATATGCATCTGTTGGTGACAAGATACCTTAAAAAGCAGTGGATCAGAAAACTAGTCAGTATCTGGTGTGACCACCATTTGCCTCATGCAGCGCGACACATCTCTTTCGCATCGAGTTGATCAAGCTGTTGATTGTGGCCCGTGGAATGTTTTCAAACTCCTCTTTAATAGCTGTGCGAAGATGCTGTATATTTGAGAGAACGGAACACGATGTCGTACACATCGATCCAGAGCATCCCAAACGTGCTCAATGGGTGACATGTCTGGTGAGTATGCAGGTCATGGAAGAACTGGGACATATTCTGCTTCCAGGAATTGTGTACAGATCCTTGCGACATGCGTCCATATATTACGCTGAAACATGAGGTGATGGCGGCAGATGAATGACATGACAATGGGCATCAGGATATCGTCACGGTATCTCTGTGCATTCAAATTGCCATCAATAAAATGCAGTAGTGTTCGTTATCTGTAGCTTATGCCTGCCCATACCATAACCCCACCGCCACTCTGCTCACAACGTTGACATTAGCAAGCCTCTCGCCCACACAACTCCATACACGCTGTCTGCCATCTGCCCGGTACAGTTGAAACCGGGATTCATCTGTGAATGCCAGTGGCCATCGTTATCCCCAGCACAAGGTGCACCTGTGTAATGATCATGCTGTTTAATCAGCTTCTTGATATGCCACATATCTCAGGTGGTTGGATTATCTTGGCACAGGAGAAATGCTCACTAACATGGATCTAATCAAATTTGTTGACAAAATTTGAGAGAAATACGTTTTGTGTGTATGCAAAATATCGGGGATCTTTTATTTCATCTCATGAAACATGGGACCAACACTTCACATGTTGTGTTTATACAGCATTTTTGTTCAGTATATTTCAGATGCAGTTGCCTTCATGATGGGAATGTTACAGAGCGGTTATGTAAAACAAAAAGGGATCAACAACTCTAGCTTCACATGAAAACACACACACAGACGGGACAAAAAAGGGACACACACAGATATGCACACCACACACAGATAGACACACAGACACATGCACACACACACTTATAGCCACACTATGTATCTCACAATCACCATATGTAACACTCAAGCTGACCCAGGAAGCACTATGTGCACATTTCCTGGCTGCCTCTGAGGATTCATGTTCTCATTGGCCCAATGCTTACCTCTTACCTATACAGTGATCCTCACACACACTCACACAGAACTCCATTCACCCTGACTTTTAATGACCATCAGCAATACTCATGTTATGTAATGACATGTGGCACACAGCACTGTTGAGTGCATTAGCACATTGCTAACATGTCGGACTCAAATGCAAATAATGAAACATGAACATACCTTGTTCACCTTTGAGGCCTGCAGTGAAAAAAAAGGAGAGGAAGAGACGAGTCAGACTGACTCAAACCATTCAGTCAAACATCAACATATAAAAAACACATTTCCTGAGGCATAAAGACTGATTTATAAAGGGCTTGTATGGTTCCTGTTAACCTGGTGATCCTCTGGGCCCGTTCTCTCCCTGCCTGCCCGGGGGTCCGTCCCTGCCTTGGGGCCCCTCAGCGCCAGGCAGCCCTTGGAACCCTCTCTCCCCAGAGGGACCTGGAGGACCTGGCAGGCCTAGGGTGGTGGGAGGCAATGACAACAATTTTAATAACATCATATTCCTTTTTTTTTTATTAACATTTCAATAGTTGAATAATCAATACACGTTACAATTGAAATATTACGTATTTATTTAAGTTATTTAAGGCATTTAATAATTGAAGTAACTTTAATAATTGACATTATATTTAACTGAAATAATCAAAGTTGACCCAAAGACGGCCTGTTAAGGAACATAGAAACCATTCCAGACAAAACCACTGTAACGATACAGTGGAGGAGTTTTCTCATTCAGATATGTCATTGAATGAGGTATTACGAAATTATAATTCATTGTTCCCTCCAGACACAGAAGCATCAGATTATTTGAACACTGAGACGTGTGTTATGAAAGACTGCATGACAGACAGACACACTAATAGCAGGCCACCATTTAACGTGAGACTCACATATTACACAAATAGACACACTGTTAGTTTTCATTAGTGGATTATGAATGTTTTAGTAATCATCAGTCTGTTTCTTGGTGTTGTTCGACGGGCCTTTGTGTTTATTGTAGCTGACACCGTTCTGTTTGTTGACACTTGGGTGCACATGTGCTACTTGAGACTTTAAACCAGTGTTCATTGTGTCCTTATACCCACTGGATGTGCTGTCTCGTAGACTGGTCAAGTATAGTCAGGACAAGGTTAGTCTAGCGTTTAAGACACATTATGGTTTTAGTTCAGTTTTACCAAAAGTTTTGTACCATTCAAACCTCTAACCAACTGCACACCTACAAAGCAGAACATGTGAGAGAGAGAGAGGATAAGTTTAATCAAAAATATAAATATATAATTGTCAACATGAACTCAGAAAATACTCTGTGTCAATGTAAATCCTCTCTAAATGAACATGCTCTATATTTTCAAACCGTGCATTAGTTAATTTCTGTAGTTACTGATCTAGATCAGGGCTCTCCAACCCTGTTCCTGGAGAGCTAGGTTTTCACTCCAACCCTAATCAAGTGCCCTGGTTGAATCAACTGGTTGAATCAATGTTGTTGTCATGTAATTTCAAACAAGAAAATCAATGTGGAAAACTGATTGGATAAAAAAAAGTTATCAACCCAAGGGCATTTCATGTTTTTCACCAACATTTTTATCTAAATCCAATGACATCGTGAATTGTTTTATTTGATTTAACATTGAATTCCTGTTAAATGACAACTCAACCAAAGGTAAATCAAAACCAGACGTTGAACTGACGTCTGTGCCCACTGGGTTGATTCTAATAACTAGCTGGTTGATAAGCTGAACCAGGTTAGTTCCACCTGGGGTTGGAGTGTAAACCTACAGGAGGGTATCTCTCCAGGAACAGGGTTGGAGAGCCCTGGTTTAAACCTATAGGAGGGTATCTCTCCAGGAACAGGGTTGGAGAGCCCTGGTTTAAACCTATAGGAGGGTATCTCTCCAGGAACAGGGTTGGAGAGCCCTGGTTTAAACCTACAGGAGGGTAGCTCTCCAGGAACAGGGTTGGAGAGCCCTGGTTGAAACCTAGAGGAAGGTATCTCTCCAGGAACAGGGTTGGAGAGCCCTGGTTTAAACCTAGAGGAGGGTATCTCTCCAGGAACAGGGTTGGAGAGCCCTGGTTTAAACCTACAGGAGGGTATCTCTCCAGGAACAGGGTTGGAGAGCCCTGGTTTAAACCTACAGGAGGGTAGCTCTCCAGGAACAGGGTTGGAGAGCCCTGGTTTAAACCTAGAGGAGTGTATCTCTCCAGGAACAGGGTTGGAGAGCCCTGGTTTAAACCTACAGGAGGGTATCTCTCCAGGAACAGGGTTGGAGAGCCCCGGTCTAGACCATCATCTCTCTAAAAGGAATACAGTGTCAAGTCAACACACTCACCGGTCAGGTCCTGTTCCGAAAGATTCTGGAACTCCGTGAGGATGTGACTGACGGACGAGTTGAGGTTCTTGACCTTCCCGTGGATCCCGTCCAGCTGAGTGGTCTGGATGCTCTCAATGATCCCTCCATGGGAAATGACCGTGGCGTTCAGACCATTCACACAGTTCCACAGGCCCGACATGTGCTTGTTCAGCCCCTCCTTGATCCTCTGGAGCGAGTCTGAGACACCGTCCAGCCGTCCGCACACGCCCTCCATCTTGGACAGCCTCTTCTCCAGGCCGTCGCCAGATCGCTTGCAGTCTCCCACCTCCACCACTAGGGTGCTCTCGAAGCGTCGCACGTCGCGATCCACCCCGTCAAGGCGGTCGCGGCTCTGCTCGATGTGCTCAGTCACCTCCTGCTGTATCTTGTCCAGCTCAGAGATGATCTTGTCCTTGGTGTTGCCCAGATCCGTGATGACACTGCCGTGTTTCTGCACTGTGTGCTCTAGGCCCCTCAGCGTGTCGTTGATGGAGCTAAAGGTCAGGATGACCTCGGACAGCTCGCCCTGCAGGGACTTGAGGTGGCCGTTGTTGGACGTGCCTCCGATCACACTGTGGCCGTCCAGGGGCTTCTCAGGTTCATCCAGGCCTCGTCCTCCAGTGCCACCTCCTGTTGTTGGGGTCTCCATGTGGATCTTACACTGGTCGCTACACTTCCCCACCTCCTCCCGGAGTTTCCCCACCTCTTCCTGTAGGGTGGAGCACACCTGGGAGCAAAAGCTTTGGTCGGAATCTACCCGGTTCCGGATGGCGTCGATGTCCTTCTCCCAGCGGTTCAGGGTGTGGTTCTTCAGCTTCTTGAACTCGTCTTCCACTCTTCCACAGATGTCGCAGTCATCCATGCCGCGCCCAAGCGTCTCAACTTCTGTGACGATGCGGTTGAAGTGCTCGCCGTTGTCTCCGGTCAAGGCTTTGATCTTGCGGATGTCGTGGCTGAGGTCCAGCACCTTGTCCATGAGGGAGTCGCCCGAGACGGACAGGTCCTTGATCCGCGTGTCAAAGCGTCGGATCTCGTCCTCATTGGCCACCACCCTCCAGGTGATAGACTTCACAGAGTCTCCATCATAATCGTTTCCTCTGTCCCCTCCAGCTCCTCCCCATCCTTCTCCGGTTCCCCCTGTTCCTCCATCTCTCCTTCCTTCAGTTCCTGTTCCTCCTGTATCTCCCCTTCCTCCTTCCCCTGCTCCACCTTCAGCTCCTCTCCCTCCCATTCCCCCTGTTCCTCCGGTTCCTCTACTTCCTCCTCCATCTTCTCTTCCACCTCCTCCAACTCCTCCTCCTCCTCCTCCAGCTCCTCCTCCTGTTCCTCCACAGCCACAGTCAGTCAGACTCTTGTCTAGTAGCGCCGTGGAGTTCTCCAGGCGGGTCAGCTTCTTGTCGTGGTCCGACACGAGGTCCTTTACAATGCCCACGTCTAGCTCTATGTCGCCGATGCGGTATCCCTGGTCGTCGAAACGGTCCAGGAACACGGTCCGGAGGTCGCCCAGCTCACGGTTGAAGTAGTCCTTCAGGTCTTTCTCTGTCTCCTCTGTGTGCTGCATTGTGCTGTTCACCCACCTCTCAATGTCCCTTAGACGACCGTCCAGCCTGTCCTCTATCACCCTGGGTAACCCGCCGCCACCTCCAGGGCCAAAGCCACCACCTCCAGGGCCAAAGCCACCTCCACCTTCAGGGAAACCTCCACCTCCATTACTACCACCGCCACTGCCCAGCTCCTTATCCAGGCGGTTCTGGATGACATCGTAGTTCTCTGATATGGAGCTTATCTTTCTTTCAGCATCTGTGACCCTGTACTTGAGATCGGTGACAGAGTCGCAGCAGCCCTGGGAGCGTGTCACCTCGCGGCGTAGGCCGTCCAGGCTCTGGCGATATCGTCCATCCACGGCGTTCAGCTGCTTCTCCAGCGCACGGATCCGCTCCCTGTCCTCCTGCTGCTGTCTCCGCAGGTCCTCCACCCCCGACTGGCAGGAGGAGCAGGACAGAGACACCCTTCTCTCCAGCTCCCTCAGGATCTCCTCTTTCAGCGTGTTGAGCTTCCCGCCGCTAATCCCACCGGTGCCTCCAGAGGAGTCGCCAGTGCCACCGCCAAGATCATTCCCACCGCCGCCATTCCCGTTGACCAGGTGGTTGTTGATGCTGACCAAGGTCTTGTCGTGAGCCTGTGTCCGGTTGTCCAGCTGGTCTAGTTTGGTCTGGATGCTGTGGATGGTGTCCTTAATCTCCGGCTGGGCCGCATCCGCTGGGGCCTTGGTGCCACCCCCACTGAAGCCCGGTTTGCGCATCTCCTCCTGGAAGCGTTCGTTCATGCCCCTCAGGGTGGACTGCAGGTCCTGGAGGTCCTTGGTTAGGCTCTGGATCTTGTCCTCCAGCTGCCGCGTCTTGTCGCTGTCGCCTCGCCCTGGAACACAAACAGAATATTATTATACTTATATTATAAGAGGATGATAGCTCCCATGAAACATGGAGAAGACAAGGACTGAAGAGGAGGAAGAAGAAGAGGGAGAGCAGGAACATAAACATCCACCCACCGTCTCCTCCACTCTGTCCTCTGTGACCTGTGTCGGTTCCGATCTGTCCCGGTCGGGACGGTTTGGGTCTGGCTGTAGCGATCTGGGTCCCCGACCCTCCGCTCGGCCCTTCGCTACAGTCATCTCCGGTGTAACCATG